>NC_052354.1:23318517-23323369 GCF_009727055.1 Benincasa hispida
CTTCCTGCCATCGAAACCATCCTATCCGACAAGCAGATCCCCATTGAATCTGTGCCAAGACATTGGCATCGGATTGTATCTGTTCTATCTCTCTTTCATTGTATTCCATATTTTCTTTATCTCTTCATTCACACATCATGTATCAAACACTTAATAGAAATATTAAATGTTTCGATAGATATCGTTTATCATTTTCTATCTATCTCCGTTCACCCATTAGTCACTTTATTCATGATGTTTTCTTAATCCCTTGATGAGCAATATGAATCAACAAGAACTTAATATGTATTAAAGTTATAAAATATGTTTAGCTAAAGCTTTCTAGACGACATCTTCACCTTTGAGAGCAAAAGTGAAGATGTCATTCTGATCTATCAAGAGAAGGTCAGAAGATTGCGTTAACTAAAGCGAGTAGTACTTCCAGACATGGAAGCAACCTTACGTTCATTACGTTAGACTCTATTTCACCATAGACATGTGGGAGACGCTGCCGACCACTGAGAGATGTACGCCAAGAGAAGAGCGAGGCAGTATTTGTACCTTCAATTCAATTAAGAACTTGCGTTATTTGTAATACTTATCCTTCTCTTTCTAATATGTTCACAAGACTTGTCATCGCATCCCACGTCTTTGCACAATCTTCACAGCTAGCCTTAATCCTAGTATCTTGCACATAAAGCCTGTATCTTGTAACATCTAGCTTAGGTTTGTTGTATTTTTATTTTTTATCGCATTTTTACCGCTTTCCTTTATTTTACTGCAATTTACATATTGTACACACCTTTTATAAAGAATTAAAAACCCGATCGCATATACCATGAACATACCACAATAACCAACACCACTTCCCCGTGTTCGACCTCGCAATAACTTGTGACAATGCAGGGCATACTACCTGAGCAATCCCTAATTAACGAATAAATAGTAGTAGTATCGCATCATTACTAGCATTGAATAATATTCATTCATACCAAAGCGTTATAAGTGTCAACAGCTTGTCATGTAGATTTAAAATCCCACTGTAGGATGCATGTCACATGCATTGAAAGTATGTTATAAACTGTTATAATATATAGTATACATGTTAGGGTTTCTTTTATTTAATATAATAGTCATATTAGATATTGAATGCCTTTGTGGTTTGTTGTGGATGTTTAGCATGTCTAAAATTTTGTAAGCTGTTATAAAATTAGGGTTAGATGTTTAAAATCCATAACAAAGGACAGCTGCATGCTCACTTAGATTAACCACTCATTTTAATAGTTAAACTTGTAAAATTAGGGTTACAAACTCAACCGGTATATAATCCATTTGAAGGCTGGGGGTACTTAATTGATGGTCTATGGAAGACCTCCTACTTGGGGATTATAGCCGAATAATTGAGCGTTGGTAACCGATTTTATGAGCATTCATGAGCGGTGTGAGGTAATAAAAATAGTTTATCACCTAGACATCGTAGGTTTAAAATCCATTTATAAGTGTTATACTTGAATATACCACCTAGACTTAGGGTTGTTTTTATTAGCCGAAAAGAACCTAAGTATAAATTTACCCACACATTTAGAACACTTTAGTCAGAGATTAAAAGTTATTAGCTCTCACGTCCTTTACAGTTCACACCGTGAGATCCATGCTCAGCTTCGTGTCGATTTTACCTCGACTGCTCCATTTGGAAAGTGTTTGCATGGGCCAATAACAAGGTGAATGAGGGAAGTCATTCATAGTAAATGGGTGAAGGAAATGTGTCAACATTGTCCTACGGTCTCCTCCATTAGTTTGAACCGTGAGATTCCTATGTTGCACTTGCTGTCGTTTTTAGGCGACACTAGCTAGTCGTTAACCGTGGCGATCCCCTCAGAGGGTTGTGACATAGGATTCAAAACAACCCAAGCTTTAGTAAAATGAATAGGGTCTTATAGTTCCGTCTTCGGTATTTGTCTTCTATTTCGGAGGCATAATGATGCATTATGATCTGTGGTGCGATTATGGTGTGAGTTTGCGGTGATGTGTTATGAGTTGCACATGCAAGTTTTCCTAATAAGAACCAAGTATAAGCCTAACTAGGTTTCCCGGTAAGTCTAGGGTCGAACACAAGGACTACTGAGTAAATATGCGACAATTAATTTTATTCTCTTGCAGTGGTGAAAACAAATAAGTTTGTTTAAATGTTTGGGTAAATTTTTGCGGTGATGGTGTTTTGATTAAGAATATTTCCTATGTGACAGAGTTCGAACAAAGAGTTGATGAAATCGAGAGTTACAATGAGTATGCGATGAACGGGTTGAGAAAGGGTTTAGCTAACACTTCCTAAGATTATGCACAAGTTATGCGATCATGCTACACACAAACAACAACATGTCATCTCTCAATGCAAATGCCATAATTCCTATTTTTAGGACACATGAGATGTATACAAAAAAGTCGATAGGACTTATGTCTAAGCCTCTATTCTTGTCTATGCGATGATGCATGATGCACACATAAAACAAGGTGAACACATACTATCATATCCTATTTCTAGGGTGCATGCGATGTGTAAATAGCGATAGAACTTATGTCTAAGTTTCTACTTTTTGCTTGTGTGGTTCTAATATGACTCTCTTAAGCCGAGATTCTAATCTGACTCTTTCAAGTCTAGATTCTATCTTTAGACTACTCTCTCAAGTATCTCTAAAGGGTGAATGTCGCATACATAAGACAAGATGATCGCATAAAATGTAAATCTTAGTTTATGCTAGCTAAGTACTTCTCAACCCATTCGGGAATTTCAGCTACTCATGCGAAGTGTGGAGAGATTGAACATAGATTGAAATGAGATATTCATTTTCTATAAGTAAAGTGCAGAATACAAAATAACAAATGGAATTTAGAGATAAGAATCCCGGTAAGCAATGTCTTGCTCCCCATGACCTTTTACACTTGTCTTTTTCACTCAAACTCTGTCCAGATGAATATTCTTGCTCTCGCAAGTGTTGGCCCTCTCTTCTTTTGTAGCGCTTTCCGTCAGTCTCTCGATCTATCCGAGAATGATCTCTTGGCTTCTTCGTCTCCTAGCTCAACTCCGTCTTTTAAGTATGAGTATGTACGTGAATAGACTAACGGCTCTCTAACTTATTCTCTATATGATATCTTGTTACCCCTGTTATAATGGTTTCCTTTGGTATTTATAGAGCTCAAGGTGAAGCAGTCTTTCTGTCTAATGATTACAATGATGGGCGGTCATTAAATCTCTTGCTTTGATGCGCCAATTAATGGTCACCGAAAGTTGAGTATACTTGCTACAGTGTGGCTTTAACGGCTTGTCAACTAAATTCAGATTTGACCGTCATCAGCTTTCCGTCCCATCATGATTTACTATGCTGTCACCTTGATGCACGGTCTTTATGCGGCCACCTTCTTTAGCAACTTCTCACGATTGCATACGATCAAATGACTTTGCGATCGCAATCTTTCAAGCGCACAGGCGCCTAATTCCTTGGATCAAAATTTTACCTGCGCCAATGCATTTTTCCTGCACAAAATAAGTAAATTAACAGCTTTTATGCGATGGGTACATGCGATCGCAATTTCCTCAGTTTAACGCTTTTGGACATGATATTGCCTATTTTTATCAACTCATTCTCTCATTGTTTTACTTATTTGAGCTATAATAACGTGTATTTCTACCCATTATCACACCCTCAAATTTAAAACAATGCTTGTTCTCAAGCATAAACTAAAGATTTTCTTTAAAGAGTCAACCGCTTTTACCCTACCTAGACTTCTCGAGGTGCCTTATTCAAATTTCATGAACCAATGTCTTCTTAATTTCTATCCTGGTCTCTTCCTAAAATATTTCTAATACTTAGGGATCACAAGTTTAACCTTTAAAAAAGAAAACTTTACTCGTTTCCAGGACATCGCATGATTTATTTCAAAACTTTCTCTAGCTGGGGTGTTTCTAAGTTATTTTTACCTTGCGCGATTTAGATATTCTTTTTTGTGATCTTGCGCTGATCCAAGTGCCTAGCCTTCGTTTTGGCTTGCCCCGCGGGTGTCATGCGAGTATCCAACTACGAGTAAGACACTCTTTCTCAGTCTAAACTCATGCCCATTTCTTTATTTGGCAGTAGAGTTGTGATCACTTGAATTATGCATTGATCACGATTCCTACCTTCATTTTGGCTTGCCCCCATGGGTGTCATGCAGACATTCAACTATGAGTAGGATCTGAACTCAACGTTATGATTTGTTTTTCAAATCTCTAAAAGTAGCAAGGTTGAAAACAAATACTAGCACCCCCAAATTTATAACAACAATGTCCTCATTGCTGATAAACTGAAAGAACTTTTATAAATGTTTCATGAATTGACTGTCCTGAAATTAAGTTGACTCTAGTACATGTGATCAGAAATAAAGGCATGAGTTTCATCATTGAAATCATAATTGGTACAGGGAAGAATGCGGTGACTAAATAAAGTAATCAAAATTCAATGATTGCGTCAAACTAAAGAGGATGCTATTTGAGCAGGGCCTCCAATGAGCTTCTAGAGGTATTTGAAGATGAAGGTTGCTGATTATGTGATTGCCTTGGTCGCCTCTGATTTGAGTTATGGTGAAAAGGAGGAGGGTTCCCTTGACTACCACTTTGATGGTTGCTTGGCCCCCCTTGGTTAGGATTCCCTCCCCAACCGAAGTTAGGATGGTTCCTCCAACCCGGATTGTAGGTGTTGCTGAAGGGGTTGTTTTGGATGGTGCATACTTGTTGGATATTCGATGGGCACATTTTTACTACATGAGCCCCTCCACAATTAACGCAACTTATTGCGGCCACTTGATCTGACGCAGCAGGTTGTGCTGATTGTTGGGGGAT
>NC_052354.1:23327084-23395596 GCF_009727055.1 Benincasa hispida
TCTGCTTGCTCGATCTGCCTCTTTTCCTCATCATCTTTTCCTAGTTATTAAGTACACATGTTAAGGACTTATCTATGGGACTTTAATCTAATGCACTAATTCCTCAATTGTCCCAAAAACTTATGCTCTAATACTAAGCTGCACACCCCACCCCAGACCACCTTCTTAGCCTAGACAAAGGCGTGACTACAGTAGTTACCAACCCTTGGGCTGACACTTACTGCCTAATAACTCTTGCGGAATAACTCTGATACCAATTATAATTCATATGCAACGGGACGTCTTTAGGCCCACAATTTATTAACTTAGAAACATAATATGTTTAGAGTCATTACAACACTAGATTTACAAGTCCCAAAACCCATACACCCTAGTCCCTATATGAACAATAGCAACATGTGTACAATATTAACCGTAACCACCTTGCAAACAGTTATAAGGCTTTTAGTCCTTTAGTGGCAGAGCAGACGCAGAGCTATCTTCAGAGGATTTGACTGCTACCTGTGGGGGGGAAAAACAAAATATTTGAAAACGAGGTAAGCTTACGCCCAGTGAGTGACCAAGAATGAACATCATCAAAGCCAAATGCTCTTTCTGCCTCCAACAACGCACTCAATGGTCGTGCAATCTTTGAAAAGTATTTCACAAAACGTCGATAAAAGCCAGCATGTCCTTATATTCAAATGTGATTTGAATTTCGAGAAAATGAATGTGGATTAAGATATGCATCCCATATTGCGTTCACCTAATTTTAGTCATCAAATCTTTGACGACTTGGTAATTAATTTTTCAAATGTGATTTGAATTTCGAGAAAATGAATGTGGATTCATGCTCGAGAGGTCAAAATTAGTCAACACGAAAACAATCATAAAATGTCAAAATGTTGACTTTTTGGTCAAAGTTTGACTTTGACCAAATGACTATTTTGCCCTTTGACTAAAATTAGTGAGAAAATCCAAACTTTTGTTGGATAATACCACTAACAAAATAGTGGGCTAGGTGTCGGCTCATAGTGGAGACATTAAGCCCACTTAGATAGTGGATTCTAGGTGTTGGGTTTTTATGATTTTATTTCATGCAATTTTGCATAGCCCTTTTCTATAAATATGGGTTTGTCATTTTGGATTAAAGACTTTTGGAAATTTTACAAAATTAGTTTGTAAAAATTGGGCTGAAAAAATCCAAACCCAACCCAAATTTCACTCTACTATTTCCATCTTTTTTTCTCTCTCTCGGGTTTTTAATCCATCGGGTCCCACAACCTTGTTCTGAGTCCAGAGGATAGTAGATCAGCTCTAGTGGTTGTTCGGTTCATGTTCGAGCGGAGATAGACGAGCTTCGGGAGCTTCAAAGGTATTATTTCAAAATAACCCTAATTAATTCATTTGGGTTGCATATTTAATTTGGGAAATTAGAGTAAAATTGATTCTCATTTTCGCTGCGCATGCCGCTTTTTCCATCAAGCTCCACCACCCTTCCATGGCACCAGCAGCAGCCTTGACACACATCCACTGGAAGCAAGACATTGCTTCCAGCAGCCTTGACACACATCAATGCATACCCTTAAGACATGCATCCCATATTGCGTTCACCTAATTTTAGTCATCAACTCTTTGACGACTTGGTAATTAATTTTTGGTCACCAGAGACCCTTACAAATTAACTTAGTAAATGTAAAAGAAAGCTTAAACAGAGGCAATCATTCTGAAACATCCATCAATTCACATCCACAACTATATCTAACATTTAAACGCATTGTAAAAGGCTTAAAACCCACCAAGACTGTAAATATAAATCAATACATCCATTTAATTTGGAATATCAGAACAACCTGGCTCTGATACTAATTGAAGAAACTCTAAATGTAAAGAACCAGTAAGCGGAAGCAGATTGTTGCAAATCCCATTGTGAAAGAACATGAACATTTACAATCAAACAGGACAGTTATGAATCGGTTCTAAATTACAACATACTTCACAGTTAAATACAAAAGGATCGAGTAAGACAATACCTTTGAAGATCTATTTTCTTCACGTATTCCCTCGATCAAACTCGAACGCGTTGATCAGCACGAACGCAATGAGCAAACCAGTAAACAGCACGAATTGGAAAATCCTTGATGACAATCGAGTAAAACTCGATCCTCGACCCTCGAACGGAAGACGACACTACCACAAAGGCTGCCTTGGGCCAGCGATAATGAGCTACCAATGGGATCTTATGGACCTGTAGCTTAAAGCTCCAACGATATGTGAATAATTGACTAAACTCTTTAATCATTATATGCACTATCCGTTAACTACCGAGCACTCCATTAAAGACCGAAAACTGCATTCTTCGCACTACAGATATATTTCTGTGTCCATCGGATATAACCAATCAATAGTACGACGACCTTTCACAAATCTCTCGTAAGTACAGCTAGGCCAATCTACTGTTTTGCCCCTATAGTTACATCTAACTCCTTAAGTACCACTGGTCCCTCTAATGAACAATACATCATAGTCTCACTATAACTAAACTCATCTCGAGCCAAGAGAAAGTGTGGTGCCACATTGTTCAAGCCTCGAAATTAGCCCTTAAAGGAGTAATTTATTTACTTACCCTACTTTGGGGAAGGAGTGAATTCCATCTTGTATAGTTGAGTTCCCAGCTCCCCAATCAGACGAATCCCCAAAGTGGTAAGTTTCAGTCGACAATCTGGCCACTCGCACCCATGCAAATCAAATAACCGCCCTCATAGGCAAGAGTTGACAACTCACTCAAGATTAAGGTCATGTTACCTATGGTCATCCTAGTAAAATTAAAGTCTCTGTCACGAATGGCATTATATAACGAGACTAAACATTTCGTAATCTGGTCTTATGCAAACTCCTTTGTATAGAGTATCCCCACTCACATGTCTAATACATAAATGATCAGGATCAGATCATTTGTAGCACTTTACAACGTTTGTAACACCTATAAAGCGAGCCACACTTGTAGTGTCACTAGGATAAGGTGTTCCTCCTTTATCCATATACTACAGACCATTTAGGTTATCACTTTAAAGCACGATCCACTTGTATGTCTCCACATCACCAAATGTTTGTTCATATAGATGTTTACAAACTATAGGACCCTACAAGATTTAAGATATCAACCCCAACACCACATACAATACGAGAAAAGCTACTGAGCTGTTGATAATTTTCTTGTAAACACAAGGCTCATCAACATTCTAATCAAAGCCACAAGATTTGATCGCATCATCAAATCTTATATTCCAAGATTGAGATGCTTATTTCAGTCCATAAATGGATTGATTAAGCTTTTAAACCTTTTGCTCTTGATCTTGTTCAATGAATCCTTCATTTTTTATTCTTGTAGATGGTCTCTTCAAGATTACCATTCAAAAAAGCAGTCTTGATGTCCATTTATCATATTTCATAGTCATAATATGTTGCTATGGACAAGAGAATCCTGATAAACTACATGACAACAGGTGAGAAAGTTTCTTCATAGTCCACTCCCTTAATTGGGGTATAACCCTTTTCCACAAGCCTAGCTTTAAAGGTCAGTACCTTTCCATTTACGGACTCCATTTCCTGATTCATGGCTTTAATCCATTTATCCTTGTCAACATCTTCCATTGCTTGTTTATAAGACAATGGATCCTCAACTCCATCATCAGTTTTGATGTTTTGGGCTTCTATTAAACCCATGTAGTGTACAAGTAGGTTCATAACCCTCCCACTACATCGAGGCAATCTCAACTATTGAGATGGATGACTACATAAACTGACATCAATAACTCTTGTTGAAGTATCGACCCCTTCAACAACTCTTGCTAAAGTCTCAGTAGATTCATTAGAAATTTCACTTAAAAAAATTTTGCTTCATGGCTTATGATCCCTCATGTGGTCTTCTTCCAAGAAGGTAGCATTTGTCGATACAAACACTTTATTCTCACTTGGATCATAGAAGTATTCACCTCTCGTTTCCTTGGGGTAGCCTACAAATAGGTATACTTTTGAACGAGGTTCCAACTTTTTGGGGTTTGTCAATAACACATGGGCTGGACATCCCCAAATTCTGAAGTGGCGTAAACTACCTTTGCGACCTCTCTATAACTCAAAAGGTGTTTCAAAAACACTATTTGAGGGTATGATGTTGAAAATATAAACTGCAATCTCTACTGTATATCCCCAAAACGAGCCTGGAAGATGAACATAGCTCATCATAGACCGAACCATGTTTAATAGGGTTCTGTTTCTCCTTTCTGATACACCATTCTATTGAGGTGTACCTGGGGCTGAGAGTTGGAACGTGATTCCACGTTCTATCATATAGTTTTGGAATCTTAAGTCCATATACTCTCCACCACGATCAAATTGTAGTGTTTTTATCTTTTTACCTAACAGTTCTCAACTTCAATCTTGTACTTCTTGAACTTTTCAAGAGCTTCAAACTTATATCGCATTACGTATAGATACCTAGATCTAGAATAATCATCTATGAAAGAGATGAAATTATTCATACCCTCCTCATACTCTTACATTCATAGGACCACACAGGTCTGAATGTATAAACTCCAAGGTCTCTTTGACTCTATAACCTTTTCCAGTAAAAGATTGTTTGGTCATTTTGCCTTCAAGGCATGACTCACATACTGGTAAAGATTTTTCTTCTAAACCATTTAGAAGTCCACTTTTCGCCAACCTCTCAATTCTATTGAGATTGATATGTCCTAACCTTAGATGCCAAAGATGAATATTTTCTTTTGAGAGAAATTCTTGATCTCCATAAAGTTATTGTTGTTTTGAACATTTCAATATTGAGTATGGCTTTTATAACTAACAACCTTAGTACATATAAGTTATTTTCCATTGAACCAAAACCTAATTCCACTCCATTCATAAAAATAAACACTTCATTCTCAGAGAAGGATATGAAATATCTTTGTTCAATTAGACAGAAACAGAAATTAGGTTCCTTTTGATATGAGGAACTACATATATGCCATCTAATTACATATATCGTTTCTTGTCCAAAGTTAACTTAAGCTTGCCTAAAGCAACAACTAAAAAGGTCTCACCAGTACCGACTTTAAGAGTCATCTCTCCAGCTTCCAACTATTTCCAGGAATTAAATCCTGGATAGGAAGAACACACATGGTTAGTAACTCCCGAATCAACTATCCATGTAGAATCATCATTCTCTACTAAGCAAGTCTCCAAAACAAACAAATCAGATTTATTTTCTTTGAAGTTCTTCCTTTTCTGGAGAGTAGTGGGATCAGTTTCACAAGCCAAGTCATAAACTCCAAGTTTCATCTCAGTGGACAATCCTCATCGATGAACTTCATCAGAGTTGGCAACAATTGCCTTCTCTATTAGTCCCTTGGAATTTAATATAGACTGGAGATTATCTTAGGAACTGACACTACTAGTTTCATTGTCATCAATCCCGTTTTGTTTGAATCATGAGAACTTTCATTCAAACAATTCTCGCATTGATGACATGATCTCATGTGCAATGACCATGTTCTCAAACTTTTTGGACAATGCATCAAGTATACTTGCCAAAATGTGAACTCGTGCATTAGAATTAACCTTCGTCCATACCTCATATGCATCATGAACATTTCGTTGTCCATCAAGGGGTGGGACTTGAGCACAATCCTCGTCATGACAATTTCGAGGTCGTTTACCACGAAAAATGTTTTAATGGATTCTTTCCACGTTGTGTAATTGAAATCGATCAAATTAGAAAAGGCAACTAACGGAAAAACACTATTTGACATATTTGTTGGAAAATAAACACATTGATCTACAATAGATTTTAGCATAACTCTTAAAAAATCCAATAAATTTTAACAAAATTTTAATGAACCCCATTTAACATCTAATTTTGCAATGACGCTCTAGTGATTTAGTACAAAAACCACCGAAGGGTAGTCAGCTGTCCCTTCAATGAATTGAGACACTCTCAACCAATCTACACTAGAATAACTCTTATTCCTATAATAATCAGTTGTCATTTATTTGGTCAGGAAATCATTAACTTGCTTAATAATTTTCCATAAGTGTGGCCCTCTATTTTAGACCCCAATGAACCAACTGAAGAGAAAAACCGATTGGGGAAAAAACTAAAGCGATCCTGTCTATTTTTAGAGTTTGCCTTGATATTGACCTACTGCACAAACCATCCGAATAGGGATGCCAGGCCGTTCAAGAAGATATCACAATGAAAACCTATGAAAGAGACCGTAAGACATGTTGACAACATCCCTCTCTTACTTACTATAAATACTCTCTCCATTCACCTTTACATTGACTCATGAAAACACCATCCAAAGGGGGATGCTCCCAGGGTGCCTCAAGGTCAAGCATGAGTCTCACGGTGTGAATATTAAGAGAGAAAAATGAGTAGAAAAAAAATGACGTATTATATACGTCTTTTCCCCCCACTGAGTATTTTAACAACCTAGGGTTTAATTTTATTAAGAAAAATACGGCTAATTATTTTTACTAAGTAATTATTTAAGTTTGCCCAAAAGTAATACTTACATTGGAAAGTAAAACAATTTTGATTAATATTCATTAAACACTTGAACAAATGCTAATCTATAATTTCATGCTTGCAGCAAATCTATCTAATTCACCTTTCCAGATAAGTTCTCAGGTAAGGGTGTGAAGTTTCCGTCATCTTAAGTACCCCAGCCTAGACAGAACCCACCTTAGACAAAAAGTCGCTTATAGATATGTTTTCTACAAATTTAATCTTTCATTGAAATCAATTTAATCCTACTAAACCGATTAAAAAAGATTAATCTAATTTCTAATCTCATTAGAGATTTGTGAACTTAGGTCTATCTCAATCATATTTTAAAAGAATTTTAAAAAAATGATTATAACCTAAGGTTTTCATGCAACTCTTAATTATTGATTTTTAATTCTAATTTCATTTAGTTATAATGATTATAAACAAATGAAACAATTAAATCATCATTGCATGTTCGACATACTTTAGTTAATCATAACATTTATAAATTAACATAAGGTAACATCATGCTTCATGCAATCTCCATTCATTACTAATATATATAACGATTATATAACTAGGTAATGAATCATACTATAACATACTATCCATACATACATTCAATCATATATTATAACAATTATAATATAAATGATGTATGGATATGTTTTAATGCATGCACACATATACTTTAACATTTATACTATATGACGCATGAGCATGCTTTATAAACTAAATCATGCACATACATATATTATAACACTTATAATATAAAATGATGCATGAATATAAATGTATAACCCATGGTGGGTTTTAAAACTATATGACATACAATATGACATATAATATAGAACATACATCATATGTATATTTAAAATAAATAGTTAATGGACCGAGATAAGACACCTTAAAGAAAAAGTTAAAAGGTTACTAGCATAAGAGTCATCCGCTTCAAAACAGGTAAACTAGAGTTTGAACCACCCTTCTGTTGAAAAGTTTGTCATTATTAAACATTACTTGTGGTATTTAGTGTGACTTTTGGGTTTTGTGACTTTTAATTTTTTGTAACCAATAGTGATTTTTGAGTTATAAGAGTTATGTGAGTTATGAGCATTTGATGACATTTATAGCATTAAACCATTGGCATTCCTATGGTTATGTTTGTAAGCCTATATAAAGGCATGCTTAGTTGAATGGAAAATATATCTCTCATTTTTCATATTTTTCCTCCACGTTTTTTTTCTAACATAGTGATATCAGAGCTAGTAGAAAATATTGAGAGAAAAATAGCCAACGGTGGGATAGATTCACTTCATCTACCAATGCTTACCTAGCTCAACTATGACAATTGGAGCAGCAAGATAAAAGCATTACTAGGAGCACAAGACGTGTGGGAGATCGTGGAGAACGGTTTCCAAGAGGCAAAAGCTGAAGCTGATCAAGCGCAAAGAGATGCATTAAAGAAGACAAGAAAGAAGGACAAGAAGGCCCTTTATATCTTGTATCAATCGGTGGACGAAGATACGTTTGAGACCATCGCCAATGCGGAGACGTCAAAGGCGGCATGGGACAAGCTCCAATCAACTCATAGAGGAGTCGATCGTGTGAAAAAGGTACGATTGCAAACCTTATGTTGTGAGTTTGAATCTTTACAAATGAAGGAGACGAAAGTGATAGCGGAATATCACACAAAAGTAATGGCTGTCATCAACCAATTGAACAGAAGGGTGAAGAAATCACCAATGTTCGTGTGATGGAGAAGGTTCTACGAAGCCTAAATACAAAGTTCGAGATTATCGCCACAAAAATCGAGGAGACACAGGATCTCGAGAACATGACAATTGAACAATTTATAGGCTCGTTACAAGCCTATGAGGAGAAAAAGAAAAAGAGGATGGAGCAAACAGAGACCGTTGAACAACTTCTCTGTTAGAGAAAAAAAACGTAGAGGACAAATATGAAAAATGAGGGATATCTTTTCCATTCAACTAAGAATGCCTTTATATAGGCTTACAAACATAACCATAAGAATGTCAATGGTTTAAAGCTATAAATGTCATCAAATGCTCATAACTCATATAACTCCTATGACTCAAAAATCACTATTGGTTTCAAAAAACTAAAAGTCACAAAACCCAAAAGTCACACTAAATGCCACAAATAAAGTTCAATAATGACAACCCTTTAAACTTGATTTGTTACACCAAGTAAACTCCTCATTTTGATAAAAGTCTCCAACTTGAGGGGCTTTGTGAAAATGTCCGCCGCTTGGTCTTTTGACTTGATATATTTGAGTTCCACTTTTTTCTTCGTAATGCAATCCCGAATGTAGTGAGATCGGGTATCAATGTGCTTGCTCCTCCCATGAAATATCGATTTTTTTGCTAAGACAATGGCCGATTTGTTGTCAACAAAAATCTCCATTGGACCTTCCATTTGAAACTTCAACTCATTCACTAAGTTTCTTAGCCAAATTGCATGACATAGACATGAAGTTGCTGCGATGTACTCTGCCTCGGATGTTGATAATGTGACTAAGGGTTGCTTTTTTGACATCCATGTGAATGCCATTTCACCAATAAAAAACACAAACCCCGTAGTGCTCTTTTGATCATCCAAATCACTATTCCAATCACTATCACAATAACCAACAATATCAAAATTGCTAGAAGAGATATAGGAAAGACCATACCCAATCGTCCCTTTGATGTAGCGAAGTATCCTTTTTGCCATTTTGCAATGTGTTTCTGTCAGTTCCTCCATAAATCGACTAATAATTCCAACCGAATAAAGAATATCTGATCTTGTACATGTCAAGTATCTCAAACTTCCAACCAAGCTTTTGAAATATGTAGAATTTACCTTCTCTCCTCCATCTTGCTGGGTGATTTTGACTCCACATTCCATCGATGTTCCAACTGGATTAGCATCATTCATATTGAACTTTTTGAGCACTTCTTTAGCATAGCCCTATTGGGATATAAAAATCCCATCTTCACCTTGTTTGACCTCGATCCCAAGATAATAACTCATGAGACAAATGTCCGTCATTTCAAACTCCTTTGCCATCTCTCTTTTGAACTCATCAAACATGCTAGGATTGTTTCCGGTAAATACTAAATCATCAACATATAAACAAATGATTAGTATGCTTTCACCTTGCATTTTGATGTAGAGGCCATACTCATAAGGACACTTCATATACTTCTTCTCTTGAAAGTACTTGTCAATCTTCGAATTCCATGCTCTTGGTGCTTGCTTTAAACCATAAAGTTCCTTTTTCAATCAAAGCACTTTATCTTCTTCACCCTTGACTTCATAACCCAATGGTTGTTCCACATAGACCTCTTCCTCAAGAATTCCATTCAAGAATGCCGATTTGACATCCATTTGATGTATCTCCCAATGATTATGGGCTGCCAAAGCAATACTCAAACGAATAGTTTCAAGGCGAACATTAGGGGCAAATACCTCATCATAGTCGATGCCATGTTGTTGGCTATACCCTTTCACCACTAGTCTCGCCTTGAATCTCTCAACATCACCATTGACTTTTCTCTTTGTCTTGTATACCCACTTCACTCCAATCGGTTTGTGCCCTTTTGGAAGCTTGGTCAACTCCCATGTGTCATTTTTCTCTATCACTCAAATTTCTTCATCCATTGCATCCTTCCATTTCTTGTTTGCAATGGTTTCTTGGAAACTAATAGGCTCACAATAACCAAAAAGACAATAGAGAATTATGTCATTTTGATTTTCATTTACCTCAATAAGTCCCGTAGACTTCGAGTTTCTCTTAGGCCAATTTCATTCTCCAAATCGCTGGATGAACCTTCGAATGATGATCGATTGGTCGAATGAGGTGGCACTGGAATGGGCAAACCTTCACCCATTTCATCCCTGGTCGGCTCATTTTCATCGCCTTCTTCAAAATATGGAAGGAAATCATACTTCTCCTCTTGTATATTCCAATCCCAAGAGGCTTCCTCATAAAAAACATCATGACTAATAATTACCTTCCCATTCAAAGGATTGTAAAGACGATAACCCTTTGAACTTTTATCATAGCCGATGAAGATGAGTTTCTTGCTTCGATCATCGAGCTTGGTCCTTTTTTCTTCCGACACATGAGCATATGCAATACTCCCAAACACCTTGAAGTGACCAATTCGAGGCTTTCTTCTGTTCTATGCTTCTTGAGGCGTCTTGTCAAGCATACTTTTGGTTGGTGCTCGATTTTCCAAATAAACTGCACAAGCTATGGCCTCCACCCAAAATTCCCTCAACATCTTCTTTGTCTTTAGCATGCTTCTTGCCATGTTCAAGATTGTCCGATTCTTCCTCTCCACCACCCATTTAGTTGCGGTGTCCTTGGGACTGTTAACGGACGTCGGATGCCTTTTTCATCACAAAATTGTTTGAACTCATTTGATGTGAATTCACCACCTCAATCGGTTCTCATGGCCTTAATTGTAAGGTTGCTTTCATTCTCCACACGTACCTTAAATCTCTTGAAGATTTCAAATACTTCTGATTTTTTCTTCAAAAAGTACACCCATGTTTTTCTAGAAAAATCTTCAATAAAAAGAAGGAAATATTTACTTTTACCATGAGACTCTGGTTAGATCATTCCACACACATCGGCATGGATGAGTTCTAAAGGCTTCTTTGCTCTTGTCATAGACTCCTTTGGAAAACTACTTCGATGATGTTTGCCAAGCAAACGGCCTTCACACACTTGGTTTGGCTTGTGGTAAACCTTGCACTATCTTCTTCTTCGACAAATCTTCTAGACTTCCAAAATTAAGGTGCCCGAACTGTAGATGCCATAGCCAAGCGAGATATTCATAACACGTCTTCAAGCATTTTGGAACATCATTTCATATATTCAAAGGAAACATTCGGTTTTTGGTCATGGAGACTTTAGCAATAAGTCTCTCATGATTATCCCTCAAATACAAACAATTGTTTTTCATTTGAACTTCAAAACCTTTCTCTAACAAGTTTCCTATACTCAATATATTATTTTTTACATTGGAAATGTAATAAACATTTGTGATATATTGATTTTCTCCATTTTTTAACCAAATGAGAATTTTACCTATTCCTTTGATGGCGGCCAAAGAATTATCTCCAAAGGCAATATTACCTTTCTCCATCTCGTTCAACTCCACATACATCTCGCATTTTCCACACATGTGATTCGAGGCTCCTGTGTCAAGGTACCACATACTATCTTGACTTTCTTCTTCTCCCTTTGAAACCATAAATAAGGTTCTATTCTTCTCTGCATAACTGGATTGCCTTTGATGGGCTTTTGATGTGCTAGCGGTTGATCGGTCCTGATGCTTTCGATCAATCGACTCTGTTTGAGATGAGTAACACTCATTCACATAATGTCCTTATTTGTTACAATTATGACATTTTACCTGAGATTTATCTCTCCCGAACCTTCCACCACATCTTCCACGACCTCGACCTCGACCTCCTCTTCCTCTTGAGGATTCAGACAAGTTTTGAGAAACATCAGTGTTGGCTTCACCTCTTCCACCATGGCCTTGACCACCATGGCCTTGACCACCACGACCTCTTCCACGTCCACGACTATGGAGTCAAAATCAAGGAGGAGAATAGTCGGGGACATTCACAACCTCTTCCACATCCATGACCATGGCCTCAACAACTTCTCCAACTCAAAATCAAGGAGTAGAATAGTCGTGGACGTAGAAGAGGTCGTGGTGGTCGAGGCCATGGTGGAAAAATCAGAAGTATTTGAAAAACATGGGTGTACTTTTTGAAGGAAAAATCAGAAGTATTTGAAATCTTCAAGAGATTTAAGACACGTGTGGAGAATGAAAGCAACCTTATAATCAAGGCCATGAGAACCGATCGAGGTGGTAAATTCACATCAAATGAGTTTAAACAATTTTGTGATGAAAAAGGCATCCGACATCCGTTAACAGTCCCAAGGACACCGCAAAAAAAATGGCATGGTGGAGAGGAAGAATTGGACAATCTTGAACATGGCAAGAAGCATGCTAAAGACAAAGAAGATGCGGAGGAAATTTTGGGCTCGTGCAATTTATTTGAAAAATCGAGCACCAGCCAAAAGTGTGCTTGACAAGACGCCTCAAGAAGCATAGAACAGAAGAAAGCCCGAGATTGGTCACTTCAAGGTGTTTGGAAGTATTGTATATGCTCATATGTCGGAAGAAAAAAGGACCAACCTCGATGATCAAAGCGAGAAACACATCTTCATCGGCTATGATGCAAGTTCAAAGGGTTATCGTCTTTAAAATCCTTTGAATGGGAAGGTAATTATTAGTCGTGATGTTGTTTTTGATGAGAAAGCCTCTTGGAATTGGAATATACAAGAGGAGTATGATTTCCTTCCATATTTTGAAGAAGACGATGAAAATGAGCCGACCATGGATGAAATGGGTGAAGGTTTGCCCATTATAGTGCCATCTCATTCGACCGATCGATCATCATCTAAAGGTTCATCCAGTAATTCGGAGAACGAAATTTGCCCAAGAGGATCTCAAAGTCTACAGGAACTTAATGAGGTAAATGAAAATCAAAATGACATAATTCTCTATTGTCTTTTTTGTGATAGTGAGTCTATTAGTTTCCAAGAAGCCACCGCAAGCAAGAAATGGAAGGATGCAATGGATGAAGAAATTCGAGCGATGGAGAAAAATGACACATGGGAGTTGACCAAGCTTCCAAAAGGGCACAGACCAATCGGAGTGAAGTGGGTATACAAGACAAAGAGAAAAGTCAATGGCGATGTTGAGAGGCACAAAGCGAGACTAGTGGTGAAAGGGTATAGCCAACAACATGGCATCGACTATGATGAGGTATTTGCCCCTGTTGTTCGCCTTGAAACTATTTGTTTGATTATTGCTTTGGCAACCCATAATCATTGGAAGATACATCAAATGGATGTCAAATCGGCATTTTTTAACGGAATTCTTGAGGAAGAGGTCTATGTGGAATAACCATTGGGTTCTTGCTTACTTCGCTAGCAAGGTCTTCCCGATTGTCATCAAACAAAAAAGGGTTGGACCAGACCAACTAAGAGATGGGCAGTGAGTTCCGATGAAGAGTCGTAAGTCAAAGAGTCTGAAATTATGAAGTCAAAGGTGAAGAAGATAACGTGCTTCGATTGAAGAATGAACTTTATGGTTTAAAGCAAGCACCAAGAGCATGGAATTCGAAGATTGACAAGTACTTTCAAGAGAATAAATATATGAAGTGTCCTTATGAACAGACCTTCTACATCAAAATGCAAGGTGAAAGCATATTAATCATTTGTTTATATGTTGATGATTTAGTAGTTACTGGAAACAATCCTAGCATGTTTGATGAGTTCAAAAGAGATATGGCACAGGAGTTTGAAATGACGGGCATTGGTCTCATGAGTTACTATCTTGGGATCGAGGTCAAACAAGCTGAAGATGGGATTTTTATATCCTAAAAGAAGTGCTCAAAAAGTTCAATAAGAATGATGTTAATCCAGTTGGAATACTGATGGAATGTGGAGTCAAAATTACCAAGCAAGATTGAGAAGAGAAGGTAAATTCTACATATTTCAAAAGCTTTGTTGAAAGTTTGAGATACTTGACATGTATAAGACCGGATATTCTTTATTCGGTTGGAATTATTAGTCGATTTATGGAGGAACCAACAACAACACATTGCAAAATGGAGAAAAGATACTTCGCTACATCAAAGGAACGATTAGGTATGATCTTTCTTATGTCTCTTCTGGCAATTTTGATATTATTGGTCATTGTGATAGTGATTAGAGTAGTGATTTGGATGATCGAAAGAGCACTATAGGGTTTGTGTTTTTTATTAGTGAAATGGCATTCACATGGATGTCAAAAAAGCAACCCATAGTCACATTATCAACATCCGAGGCAGAGTACGTCGCAGCAACTTCATGTCTATGTCATGCAATTTGGCTAAGAAACTTAATGAATGAGTTGAAGTTTCAAATGGAAGGTCCCAAAAATCCGGTATTTCATGGGAGGAGCAAGCACATTGATACACGATTTAACTACATTCGGGCTGTCTCTTATAAACATCTAGATGTGTATAAGAGACAGACTCAAATATATCAAGTCACAAGACCAAACATTCGGGATTGTATTACGAAGAAAGAAGTGCAACTCAAATATATCAAGTCACAAGACCAAGCGGCGGACATTTTCACGAGGAGATTACTTGGTGTAACAAATCAAGTTTAGGGGGTGTTGAAAAGTTTGTCATTATTAAACTTTATTTGTGGCATTTAGTGTGACTTTTGGGTTTAGTGACTTTTACTTTTTTGTAACCAATAGTGATTTTTGAGTTATAGGAGTTATGTGAGTTATGAGCATTTGATGATATTTATAGCTTTAAACCATTGGCATTCCTATGGTTATGTTTGTAAGCCTATATAAAGACATGCTTAGTTGAATGAAAAATATATCTCTCATTTTTCATATTTGTCCTCCACGTTTTTTTTTTCTAACAGATAAAACACCTTAAATAAAAAGTTAAAAGGCTACTAGCATAAGAGTCATCCACTGAACTAGGCCTTGAACCGCCCTTCAACAAACTCTCTGCAGTGATTGTGTAGCAAACTTGTTGTGCAATCTTGTAGCAAATGCTACACGATCATGTAGCATTTGCTACATGATCGTTATTATAAGCTTAAAAGTGAGAGAACAAGGCCAGCTTCGAGAGTGAAGATTTAAACAATAAAAAAACATTAAACATAGAAATCAGATATTAAACATAGTAGTATGAGAATACTTATATAAAGCCATCACCATGTGAGTGAGGATCAGAAACCAGCAGCAGTAGCAGCAAGATGAAGAGCAAGAGGCGTCACTTTCCTTCTGAAAAATAAATGAACATTTGTGGTTGAACAACTCAATGACCAATGCTAAAGAAGTAATAAAGGGGTTGGTTAATAAAATAACATGAGAAGGAGGCTACTTGTGCAATCGATCACTTGTAGTTTTATTATTATTATTTGGCCTTGATAGAAGTTCAAAAGATTCACAAACAATAGTAGATAGATATTTCCAACAAACTTATGATGGGAAAGATAAATTTGAAGACTAGGTAGGAGAACATGAGTTAATATATACGAGGAGTATGAGATAGACAGGGAAGGGCGTGTTGAAGTTGAAGAATAAAGATTTAAAACCTAAGAAAACAGTTAACATATAGGCGTTTAATAATATATATGTCATATCACCTTGTGGGTGAAGATCAAAAATCCAAGTTATGGGGTTAACGTCTCAATGGCCAATGATGCTTACAAGTAGTAAAAGGGATTGGTTAATCAAATAACATAGAAAACCAATGATAATTACCAGTTGTATATCTGCAGAATTCAGTAGTAATATTGTTTTCCCCAATTCCGTACAGAACTTTGGCCTGAAGGGAAGTGGTTGGGTAATCAGAAGGCATCCCCTGAGGCCTAACCTTGAGAGTGAGATAGAACATACAACCACACACAACCTGACTGCAAGCCTTTTCAATCTCCACAAACTCAAAGTCGGTACCCTTTCAAAATCTGTAAGATTAGATTAGAGAGATGGAGTACACATTCTGAGAGTTGAAATCTTTGATGCCAACTTCAGCACATTCTCGAAGATAATCGCTAGATAGGCAGCGTCTGGAAACCCGTTCAAGTCCACCACACATACCATTATCAGGAAGTGAAGGAATATCGAACCCCTGCCCCCATTATTAATTATTAGTAGTATTCCCAAAAAATCCCAATCCCAGAATTTAAAATAAAAATGATGACCTCACTTTCACCTTCCCAGGGTTCATCGTCGTCCTCGAACTCTAACGTAGTTTCAGACTCCCAGTTAGGGTCATCCGGGATTCGTCTGATGGATGAAACTCCGAGATAGGCAGGCGGCAGGGTTTGAAAGACGACGAAGAAGCAGCCATCGTCAATACAAACGATTTCACCTAATTCAAACCAACAACTCACAAACAAACATCAAAACCCTAAAAACCCTAACTCAGAAAAACAAATACAGAGATTCAAATAAAATCCAAACCCAACATACTGTTGCCAAAAAAATGCAGAGAAGAAACGAATAGAACTCACCAATCTTGGAGCCTGGAGAAGCGGGGAACAGGGAAGAGAAAATGGTGCACAGATGCGGCGATGGCAGGGACGGAAGAAGAAATAAAAAGAAAAAAGGTGAGAACTGGAATGGAAGGAAGCATTTTTTTTTCCCTTTTTTATTTATTGCTTTTAACTAAGAATCTCCAAAATGATTTTTTTTCCTTTTTTCTAAATCATAATTCATAATTTATATTTTCCTTTTTCCTTCTTTCTTTGTTTGGCCCCAAATGCTTTTAGGATTACCATTTGCATTGTTTACAACTTCAATTATACGAACTAGAAAGCTTTTGAGATAACATGAAGTAACAATAAAAGACAATGTAGGTAAACTTTTAGATATTGATGCACTTGTGAAAGTTCAGGTATTTATTTAGAATTTTCGGGTCTTGATTAGGTTATGAAGTGAATGGATGAGGAGTTTTTTTTCGACGGAAGATTTCGAAGACTGATGAGGAGATGTTTTGTAAATGTATATCTGCATTTGTCATTTTTTCTAGAGTAAACGGTCACACTTGCATTTTGCAAACCCTAAATTTTATGTTTGACAAGAATTAAACAGGTTAATCTTCTCACACTTTTTCATTCTCTCTTTATTTTTTTGGATAATATGGAGATCGAAGAATCTAATATCTAATCTTGAGGCTGATATTTATAAACTCTATATCAATTGAGTTAGGTTCATTTTGACATATTAAATTATTACTATTTGAATTAATCTTTCAAAAGCAGATACATAAAGCCACAAGATCCAATTAATTTTTAAGTAAACCCTAAACTAAAGCATATATTTTTTGTTTCATTTATGGATGAAATCTTTTTTCAAACTTCCAAATAGAAAGGGTGAGATTCTCTAGAGCTCTCTTTACGATTTAGTTTACTATTATGGAAAAACTTCAAAAAAAAATTCTCTCTTTCTTGTACCACACACACTACATATCATTAAATTTTAAATGATAGTATAATTTCTTACATGGTATGAAATTGGAAAATTGAGTCTCGAACTTCAAAATTGGTAGTATAATTTCTACATGCAAGTTGAGTTACATCATGTTAAAAAAATAAATTTTATACTTAAACAAGTGTAAAATATATATTTTATTTTGATAGGTCAACTTTAAATTCTATTTTATCATTAAACTTAAGATGTGATATGCAATCAAGATTTCATTCAATGTTTTCAAATTTACTTAAGTCAAATTTTATCATATGAATTATCAAAATAATATTAACGACTTTGTAGTGACTTGTTATATTAATTTTTAAAAATAATTTAACCATAGAGGAGGAAGTTACATTTTTAGCATCTAAATAATCATAATAATAACTAAAATATATAATGTACAATTAATGTTATTGCTTTTTTTTTTTTTTTTTTTGTAAAGGTAGAATTTGAGACTAAATAATTTACATGACTTTCTCCATGTCAACTACATACATTTTGGCATAGAAAACTTGTTGGGATCTTTTAATTATAATTTTTTTCAAGTGAAATCGTCAGGGCTTTGTGTGTTTAATTAGTTTTATTATAAAAAATGGAAAATAATAATAATAATAATAATAATAATAACAACAATCTATCTTATCTAAAAAGGTTATGGGGAGGGGAGATACTATTAGTTTTCTCTTTATCCCTTTTTGTTGATCATACGATTATATGAGGTAATTTCACAACAAATTCGAAATTTATATATATTATCTAATTCTTGTTCATGTTAAATAATAAGACATTCTTTTAAAAACATTTTTGTCTAATTCTACATCACATAACGACAAAATAACAGTTTTTTTAAAAGAAATCATTTTATCTAATTTTGATTAAAAAACTTTTTGTTAAAAAAAAAAATTTTATCTAATAATTTTGATTAAATAAAATATTATTTTATTTTTATTTGATATATGGTTATATCGGTATGGAAGATAATTTTACTTTAATTATGAACATTTGATACACCTAACAACCATCTATTATCTCTGATTTAAAAGTCTTAAATTGTTATTATTTTTAATCATTTTTGGATTTAATTTTAATCTCGTCTTATTATTTTTTTCGTTTGACAACAAATACATTAAGAAATTCAAAATAAAATCATATTAGTATTTGAAATCTAATTTCATTTATAAATAGATAGATTAAAACATAGTATACCATTATGTATCTACTATTCATTTTCTTCTTCTTTTTTTCGTTTTTGTTTTCAATTTTCAATTTTCAATTTTTCATTCTTTTGCTTTAACTTTTTTTAATATAGAATTGTTTTGTAGCTACATGCTCATATTTAGTTTTTTTAATTGTTAACATCATCTGTATTTGCTCTTCCCTTTGAACTTCTAATTTGTATCTATTTAATTTGGATGTTTGATTTGAATTTTTCGCATCAAATTTACGATTATATTTTATATGTGTGTGTTTATTTATTTATTTAAGTATTATACTAAAATAAAATTAAAAACATTTAAAACCTAAAAGGAACAAGAAGGGAGAAAAAACACACACTGAATTGACAGAAAGAAAATAGACTAGTTTACATATATAAAAGACAAATAAAATGATAGAATTAAGTAGCAAGGGCATACGAAGAAAATTAAATGGTTTCATATTTTGGAAGGTTTGATCTCTTTTTCACTCATAAAGGCATCTTTTCAT
Source organism: Benincasa hispida (assembly GCF_009727055.1). Taxonomy (NCBI): domain Eukaryota; kingdom Viridiplantae; phylum Streptophyta; class Magnoliopsida; order Cucurbitales; family Cucurbitaceae; genus Benincasa; species Benincasa hispida. The sequence goes on from NC_052354.1 coordinate 23,346,402, forward strand.
AATATTCTTCTTAATTGCACTTGTTGAAAGGTATGTTGAAAGGTACATTTCTTTGGGAAGGGGAATTCAATGGTTTTGGACTCAAGGACAAAAATAGATAGGTATAATGTAGAAAAAATTATAAATATGAAAGTAATAGATCATTCGATGATAGAAGAGACTATATTATTGGTAAGAGTCTATCATAAATAGAAGTATATGATTGATAGATTTTGCTATTTTTTTAAATGATATTATACACTTACTTATTAACGCTAAGTATTCTATCAACTGCAATTATCTTGGGATTTTATCACAATTATTTTTTCTGTTTTGTACCTTCTTCCATCTCCATCTCCATCTCCATCTATCTTTTATTGAAGTCTAAAAAAAATTGCTTGATAACAATTTAGTTTCGAATTAAATGATTTTTATTTATGCTTCAATTAACATTAACTTTCTCTTCTTAATTTTCTAAACGATAATTTTAGGTTTTATCTTCATTAAAAAAAATTAAATTATTGTTAAAGAATTAAATGGGAAAACAAAGCTGAATATAATAGGTAAATACAGAAAAGTAGAGGGTAAAGTATTTCGAATAGATACATTTTATAAACGTTTGATAACATCTGAATACAATACACAATAATAAAAACTCAAATCAATGGTATGAGAATGGAGTTTGTAGCATCTAAAAATGCCATCACGTATGCAAAAGAAGAGAATTGTGTTGGCCAACGATAGTCGACTATGGGAGGCGGCTGGAATTGGCCGCAATGGTTATCAAGGTGGTGTTCGAAGGTTGGCCGACATACTTCCTGGATTAAACTAAAAAAAAAAAGAGGGGTAACCCATGGGTTTTAATAGCGTTTACTAGTTTTTTTTTTAACAAAATACAAATTTAACGGGATCTGAAAAATTTTAACTAAGTTGACACATTCTTAGCATTCTCATCATATCCCAATCCCAAATAGAATGCATTAATACAAAAAGCAAATTATACAAGAGAGTTAGGAGACTAAAGAAGCTATTGAAGAAGCTAGAGAAAAGCCTTCCAATTTAGCACAATAGATGAAGCATCATAACTAGTAAATAAAGGGGAATTTACACCAAAAGCTGGCCAAAGTGATGATGTCCTCCCAAATGTCATAGGTCAATTTTTCAATATCTTGAAAATTTTTCCTATTTCGCTTCAGCCACAAAGTCCAAAGCGTAGCTCCAATAATATTGCTCCAGTAGTTCCAATTATATTGATCTAGAAAATATTTGTTTTATTATGTTGGGTGAGTTGATGCAGAAGTAAGCCTAGAGTGTTTGGGAGATTCTTTGTTACGTTGGGTGAGTTGATGCAGAAGTAGACCTAGAGTGTTTGGGAGAGAGTGTGAGTCCTGCAAATCTGGACAACTAATGGATTGCATAAAGATAAGTGCACTTCAGGCAACACCAAAATATTTCTCTTAATTAAAAGAGGTAGATTAAAATACGGTTCTGATCACTATACTTTATTTCATTTTATTTTCCTTCTTGTTTTTTCAATCGTCCAAATTTAGACTTTCTTATTTCAAATACAGTTAATTCTCGTCAAATGACGTTTAAATTATATTAAATATATATTATATTAAGTTGAAGACTAGAATATGTTCTTATAATATTTAAATAAATTTTTAGAATTATTTTAATTATGTCTTCACACATTGAATATTATCTTTTTAATACAAAATTTAATAATATTTTATTTAAATAAAAAGGGTACCGAAAATGACCCATTTAATATTAGAACTTTGAAAGTTTTATTTTGGTTGAGAATAAATTAAAAATGTGTTTAAAAAAAATGTATAAACTAAAACACAATTGACGGAGAATGTTTCTATGGAGAATCTCATCCCAATCCCTACAAAACTAAACCAAAAAATTTCTTAAATCAGTTCTCTACCAGTTTTAGATTATTATAAAATCAATTTTCACTTTTTAAATAAATTTTTAATTTTTAATTTTATCCTTCAATATTAATATTTATATATATATAGTATCAAAATTTATCTCCCAGTTTTTCATAAGTTGAATGTAATCAATTTTTTTTTCCAAAACGTACCATCTTGGTTTTTTTTTTCAAAAAAAAAAAAAAAAATCCTACAGTTTTTTTCCTTAATACTTTACCATTATTCTAGAGCAACAATAAAAAAAAAAAAAAAAAAACAATTTCAAACAATTATTTAAAAAAACATAAATTATATAAAAAAATACAAATGTTAATAGCAGGTTTATTTTAGTTATTATATATAGAATAAAATAATTATCTATTTATTGACAAAACACTATAACCAACTTACTGAGCTCTAAAGAATAAATGATAGATAGTTGAATTGTGTATCAAATGATAGACAGTTTTGCTTCGTTTAATATAAATTTTGTTTTTGATTTTTTGAATTTGAAATTCATGCTTTGTCTCTTCTATTTTTTTTTTGTCTACTTCTTCAATAAATAATTGAATTTCTAGTGAACATTTTAAAACAAGAACAAATTATTTATTTATTTTTTAATTTCAAAATCTAACTTGGATTTTGAAAACATGAGTAGAAAATGAATAACAAGTTATGAAAATCATGAGTGAGGATAGTATTTACAAGTTTAATTTTTTTAAAACTAAAAACAATAAAGAATGGTACCAACCTCTTGTACTTGCTTTCCCTTTTAACTCTCTTTCATTATTCTTGTTAGATTTTTTTTTTCCCTCCAAAGAAGAATGATAATTTATTTTCATAATTAATATATGTTGAGTTATTGTACACACACAGCTCTTTATGCTTTTTGGTATGGCAGTATCATTGGTAGTTGAATAATAATGAAGTCACCCTTGGAAAATTTTGCTGTGAATTCAATGCATTAAACTATCTAACTTCATATTTGTTTTCTAAAAATTAGCGAAATTTCTTTTATTTTTACATCTTTCACCAATTCCAAATTTCAAAAGTATATTAAAAAAAATCTACTTTTTAAATTTTTAAAAATTGACTTGAATTTTTTAAAATATTGATAAGAAGTAGATAAAAAATATTAGAGGTGAAAAAAATGGTGTTTATAGACTTAATTTTCAAAAACTAAATAAAAAAAAAACACCAAAGGACTAACAAGAAAAATAGGAAAATAGGAAATTTCATTTTAATAAATGGCAAAAAAAAATTTGAAATTAGATAATGATAAACAGATTTTCTGAGTGAATAATTTCAAATTTTCAATAGACCAAAATAACTCTATCAAATCTTACCTACTAATAATTCAACTTAGGAGATAAAATTAAAATTCTAACAAGCTAGATGGAAAAAATAAAAACATACATAATATTTAAAAATCATTTAGCTCAATTAATAGAAATTCTAAACTGATCATGTTCACCATCTACTAGTAGGCATGAAATAGAAATTCACAATTTTTTCTTTTTTTTTCCCCTTTTTTTCTTTTTTTTTTTTTTAAAAAAAAGAGATGTATGCTTCTAACTTAAATTCACAAAACTAATGGGTATTCAAAGTATTTGCATATAATTTGCAACTGACTATTTTTAAAAACACAATTACCTGATAAGAAATATAATATAGTTATATTGAAAACTCTATAAAATATAACAAATACAATGTAGGAACATTGCAAACTCTCGAAAATATTAGAAACAAAATATAAAAAAAACAATGTAGAAATATCGCAAACTCTAAAGAATATAAGAAATACAATGTAGTTGTTACACCCCTCTCGAGTTTCATCTCTTACCTAAAAGGAGGTAGGAAGACAACAAATATCACTCTTTCATTACACTTATTGCAGTATCCTTTAAAACAATTAATTTCGCAGTAGAAAACCTAATAAAATAAACGAAATTGCAACTTTGTTTAGGAAACCAGTTCACATGTTTTAAACTATGTTTTACAACAGTAGCTCCATCCCGACTACACACTTTACTCTAGTAATTATTCTATCTTGTGGTAAACCTCGACCACTTCCTGCAATCCGGACTCTTCTGCTACCTGCAAGGAAAACATGAAAATAAATCATGAGCTTTGAAGCCTAGTGAGTGGAATCATAATTCTATAAGTCTATTTTAACTTATAAACATCATAACATGAAGTTACTACGCAAGCCTCCATCTTGAATGAAGCTTTTCACAAACCTATCTACGTACACGGTAGATAGTTTACATTTCACATTTATAACATTTATAAACTTATGTGCACATAATTCTCCCTCTTATAGGCTCAGAAGCTAGGTCATCGACCCTTTAACCATCACATGCAAGGTTCCTTCCACAGGCTCAGGAACTAGACTTCTCGATCCCTTGACCATCCTGTGAGATTCTATCTCGGGCTCAGGAACTAGGTTCGTTGACCACCTGACTATCCTTATCCCATGCTCTTCTCATGGTAATGAGCATTTATTCTTAAAAATAGCATCAGAATATGCTAAAAGACTAAAATAATAAACCACTCACAATGATCTGTTGGGGTTGCTCTTCCTTCCCAGTTCACCCGATTTCCCTTGGCCTTCTGTTGAATCCTATTTTAGATTCAACTTCAAGCTTAGATTATTCATAATTTCAGACCATATCCCAAGACATTTCCTTCTATAAATATATTTAGAAATGTCTTAACTAGCTTACCTTAAAGTTTTTCCATAAGATTCTCTTGAGAGAGTTCGGAGTCTTAAGTTTTCTCTACTTGGCCCGGCTGTCTCCTTATTGGTGAGAACCTCTTGGTTCCCCTTAAATTTGATAGCCTTAAACTTAGAATTTTTCTCATAGCATCCCTCATACTGAAATTACATTCAATTTAAAAGCTTTTGGTTCAAAAATCACCTGATTTGCATAAGTAGTTTGGAAGAATTCCTCGTTTGAACTTAGCACTGACGTCTGTCCATACAGTCTGCACTGCCCAACGTCCTTGCTTTGATCACCACTTGGATCAATGCACTCTTCCTCTGTTCAACGCAAGGTTTCTTCTTAATTACTCTTAACTACTCCTCTTAGGTGATCTCTCAAAATGGAAATTCTTTTTGTGAAATGAAGTGAAGCCCCTTGCCTATTTATAGGTGTTCGTCCTTCACCTTGTCTTGACACTTCCAGCTAGCAGCATGCCCAAGCGTTCCCTTTTCAGGCTACCAACGCCCAACCTTGCCACTACTAGCTTGAAGTGTCTACCTCTTCTTCCTTCAGCTCAACCTAACCGATTTGCATGTTTTCTCCTACGCCCAGCTCAAATTGCATACTCTTCAGGCATCCCCTTTGATTGCCATATATCCGGTTAGTTCTTTTCAATCCACAGCCCTCAGATATCCTTGGCTCGTAGTACATCATATAACTCTGACGTTACCGCATGACTTATTGTTTAGAAAACTCTCGTTGTCATTCATCACCCAACAATCTCGCTGTTACTCATCATGTAACGCTTGCCTATCAAATAGCACTTACGCCTCATCGCTAACTCCATCGTCTAGTGATTTCTCGCTGTCGCTGATCACCTAACGATCTCGCTCTAGCTCATCGTTCGACGCATAGCTTATCGCATAGCTCATCGTTTAGTGATCTCTCACTGTTGCTCATCGTGTAGCGCTAACGTCTATCGTCTAACACATCACACCCATCATCTAGTGCGTCCGCTTATCGTGTAGTGCCATCGTCTAGTGCTTGTGGCTATCACCTAGCTCTCGTGCCTAATGCATCGTCTAGCGTCTATGCTTATCGTTTAGCGCTTTTTTTGATCATGTAATGCTATTGTCTAACACATTGTTTAGCGCCACATGCAACTACACGATCGTTCGTGCATTTAACACTTCAACGCCCAACATCTTATGCTCATTGTCTAGCCCTCTCGCTCTCGCTCATGCAGTCTCTTATCATCCCAACACATGAATTTTCTTCACTCGACCACACTTGGGTTCAAGGCTTAATGACTTCTACAAACTTAGCCAAATTTCACTTGTTAAGGCTTAGCTCCATGTTACTCAACAAACTTATTCAAACACTTAGAATTTTTTCTTTTCTTCAACATAGGATTTAACTTACACTTAGTTAATTTTCTTAATTACCTGCTTAAGTAGGAAAATTGAAATTTGGGTTTCACAGTGGTTATATTCCAAATGCTTAAAAAAATACTCTTTATAGTAAACTAGATTTACTTGGAAAAAAAAAAAAAGAAAAAGAAAAAGAAATTCCTAAATTCCTAAACTATACTCTAAAAGTATATTACAACTTAACGTATATTCAAAAAATGAAAATAAAAGCTTTAAAATTACAAATTTTTTGGATATTCAAACCAATCATTTATGATTTTGAAATATTATAATATCCTAAAAAGGATGCATAATTATAAAGTATTTTCTTGGAAAATTGAAATATGAAAGAAGAGGGAAAAATCATGGGCTTCTAAAACTGGCTAATGTTCATGTTGAAACAAAATCACAAGATTAAAGGACAGAAAAATTGAAAAATCTCAAAATTTTAGTCAACAATCTGGAAGAGAAATTAAGAAAAATATATAGAAAATTGAAAAAAATGGTAAGTAATGAGATATGAGTTTAAAGAGAAACCGGGGAACAAAAACTGAGGCATCGGAATCTGAAAGTAAAAACGCAGCCATCGGTACCACCTACGATGGTGGGTCTCGGTTTAACGATCGGATAGGGATCAAAAGGTGCATTGAGAAATGTCAACTAAGTTAGACAAATCTTCAACACCCTCGAAGAATTTTTTTTTATTTATTTTTAACAAGCTACTAGAGATAGCCGGATAGGGATCAAAAAGTGCACCGAGACATGTCAACTAAGTTAGACAAATCTTCAACACCCTCATCAGATCCCGATGCCATTTAGAGATTCAGATGAACTATGAGTGTATCTAATTGCTTCTGCATATGGGTGTTTCTTTATTGTATTTGCTTTTGGAACATTAGACCATTCATGAAAAAATAGGGACTTTTAGACATTTTTGTAATTGGATCTATTTAATTAGGTTATTATGTGTAGAAAACCCTAAAATTTCATTGTATCGGTTTACCATGGATGAGAGTGGAATAAAGAAAATTGGATCACTATGAGAGCGTTTGGAGCGCAGGTTTGGAATGTTCAGTCTCGGGTGTGTTTGGAATATTGATTTTGAAAGTTTAAGTTTAAGAAGCCTAAGCCTGGAAATGAAGTGCAGATTAATAAATCTTGAGTTTTGTGAAATATTTTCTTGTGTTTAACCGTGGTTAGCTTTTAGATTAGTTCAAACTTGTAATCTTAATTATTTTAATATTGTTAAGTTTAAAATAAACTAAAAAATTTAGAAAAATATTTGTTTGTTTGTTTTGTTTTGTTTTGTTTTATTTTTAAATTTTGAAATAGAGATTGACTAAATTTATAATTCTATTTAATTTATTGTTTTAATAATTTGGTATTTTTATTCCCTTGAGATAGAATTTCATAAACTTTTGTAACTTTAACTAATTTGAAAATGAATAATTTTTTTACCGTCACATGCTAACTTCAAGTTGAAACAAACAAATATTTTAGTCTTAAATTCGACTATCGAAAAATTATAATTTTTCTAAATCAAAATACATTTGAAGAATAAAAAAAATCATAAAATTTGAGTTCTATTTTTTATTTCGCGCTAAGTTGTTATCAACATTTTAATCCTTTATGTTTTAAAAATAATTCTAAATCTTCGAAATAGTTAAATTGACCCACAGAGATAATGAACATGTTAAATTGAATTAGGGCTTTCTATGTATAGTACTTAAATAAATATACCTAATTATACAATTTTAGTCTAATGAGCTATTATTTAACACAAAAAATTACCCAATTTACTTTTTTAGCTTTTAGAATGTATGGGAAGTTTATTGTGGTCATAAACTTTCCAAAATAGATTTCTTTTTAGAACCTATGTAAGTAAGGAAAATATCTCCAAAAATTTGAAAGTTGCAAATCGACAAGAAACTTTGAAGAGAAAACATGATATCCCTACAAGAAATAATGGATACCATGGCTAACATAAAAAGCTATAAAAGTTCTTTTATAGCATTTTTCGAAGGTCTTGACAGCCCATGTTATTAAAAGTCTGCGACTTTTTATAGCATTTTTGCATATCTATATTGGATGCTAGAATAAAGTATGAAAGTATAGCTTATTTACTTTGCTATAAAAACATTTAATAGCGTCTTTTATTAAAGCGATAGTATGTTTATGTAGCTAAAATAATATGTTATCTTTAGCTTATAATAACACTTTTTAAACGCTATAATATAGTATTTATAACTTTAATCTTATGTTATAGTAAAGTTATTTAGTCTTTTCTAATAGCTATAATTACTATAATAATCTTTTGATAGCAGTTCTTTTTCACTCTATAAATTTTGTTATAGCTTTGCTCATGACTATAAAAGGTACAATTTTTTTTCTTGACAATAATAATTTATATATCATTCTGAATATTTGTGTTAAAAGTAAACTCGTGTCTCAAGCTCAATCCACACATTAAATATTTCATAACACATTAAATACCATGACTTTCATTCATAATTAAAATTTTATAATTCTATTAACATTACAAGAAAAAAAATAATATAGTCCTTTTGTAGAACAAAGTATACAAATGATACAAAATAAAGTAATGTATCTTTTATGTTTATTTTTTCAAGTAAATAAAATATTTTACAAGTCTTCTTTGTTTACTTGTAATTCCTAAGATTCTATGGATCTCCCAATGGACATTTCTTTTGAAAGTTGATTTGTACCTTTTGATGGATACCTATTGAACAAATAACATATTAAATAAACAAACATAAGAAAAGAAACCTATTGAATTAATTGCACAAATCATTTAGAAATCCATTGAAACCAAACCAAACTAACAAATTACATAACTTAACATTCTAGACTTATGAATCCAACACATCTTTTTTTAAAAAAAAAAAAAAATCAATTATTAGCCAACAAAATCCTCCAACCATCCCAACATAAATGATATTACAAACTGCAAGTTTAGGGCAGATAACCCAACAAGACAACCCAACATTCCCTTCTTTCGTTAGTTGTACAATTGCCTATACCCCTTTATCATTTGTGGGGTGTGCCTTAATCGTTTCTCGAATACTCCCATTCAAACTGTTAGCTTTTAGATGGACGAGCATGCACAGGGTTGTATGCTCGCTCTTTCGACTGAGAGCATCTGCTACTTGGTTGGCCTTATCCAGCCTATGTTCAAACTGAAAGTCAAATTTGGCCCAGCATTCTTGTAATCATGCTTGTTTTGATGATAACTTGGGTTGGTTGCAAAAATGGCATATTGCGCTATTGTCTGTCTTGACCACAAACTTTTGTCTGCAGGCCCTTAAACAATGAACAACTGTTAGCAATTCTTTCTCAGAAGCGGCATACCGCTTCTCAACGTCATTCAACTTATGACTCTCATACGCAAAGGATTGCCCATCCTAGAGAAGAACCCCCTCCCTCCAAAGCAAAGTCTGATGCACCGACTCTGTATCATGACTTTCTTCAAGCCTTCAAAAGCAGTTTGACACTCTGGAGTTCACCTTCATCTCGTCTCTTTCTTCAACAATTCCGTCAGTAGTCCCACTTGTTTAGAGAACCCTTCCACCAACTGTCAATAGTAATTGGAAAATCCGAGGAAGGATCGAAATTCAGTAACAGAGGTCAGCACCTTCCAATCTCAGATGGTAGCAAGTTTCTCCTCGTCCATCCCTATTCACCCGCATTCGATCACATCATGGAGAAAGTTGATACGTTGCTATGCAAATGAGCAACAACGACGACTTTATAACAAACGTTTGAAAGCAAGATTTAAGTAAAGAAAGATTGTAGTAGGCTAGAAAAAAATATGCAATAACAGCTTTATAGCATACGATTATGAGTATAAAGATATGATGACTAGTCTTATCCCCATATAGTGCATTCTGAACAAAAGGTCAACTAGCACCCTTGATGCAAGAGGGCGAGCGGTCACTTACAACAAAAAGTACAAGCAAAGCTAACTAACTTAACTAATGAAATACATAACATGAAAGCATGATAAAAAGGGGTTGGATTGGGTATGCAGCCATGGCAACACGCCTTGACAAGCATGATCTTTACACATGGCACCTATTTGGAATCCTTACATAATAATAAAAAAATATAATCTAAGACATTTTCAGAAAAAAATCCTAAACTATCTTTTAAAAATATATTACAACTTAGTGTGTATTCAAAAAGAGCACATAAATGCGGAAATAAAATTATAAGATTTTTAAATATTCAAACCAACCATTTATGATTCTGAAATATTATAAACTCCTAAAAAGATGCATAATTTTAAAGTATTTTCTTGGAAACAAAAGAGGGAAAAAATCATGGGCTTCTGGAACCGGCTAATGTTCATGTCGAAACAAAATCACAAGATTAAACGACAAAAAAATTATAAAAAAAAACTCAAACTTTTAGTCAACAATCTGGAAGAGAAATTAAGAAAACTCTATAGGAAATTGAAGATAAACAATAAGCAATGAGGTATGAGTTTAGAGAGAAATTGGGGAACAAAACTTGAGGTGTCCGAATCTGAAGGTAAAAATGCAGTTGTCGGTATCGCCTATAGTAGTGGGTCTCAATTTAACGATCGACGTCGTGTTAGTTATGATGGGGAAGAAGACGGAATGGAGGAGAGCAAGACAAGAAAAAAAAATTGAGAATGAAGGGATTTTGAAAACTATCATATATATAGATTTAGATCCATAAAGATTTTTTTAAAAAAAAAAAATGTAGTGTAACTAAATTTGGGTAAAAAATTATTTTCAAGATATTTGTAATATATAATAGAATAAGAGAAAAAAATCTAAAAATATATTACATCTTTAAAATATTTGTAAATATGGATGAGTTGATTAGTCAATCTTTGATTTTTTTTAATTTCCAATTTCGTCCCCCCTTGTCTTGTATTGTTGCACACCTTTTTTTTAGTCTTGCTTATTCCTTTTTTTAATTTTTATTTTCTCTGAGTTTTGCTTCTTCCCTTTTCTTTTTTTATTATTTTATTTTCTTTTCTTTCTTCGATTTTCTGCTTCTTATCTTTCTTTTTCTTTTCTTTTTTTAATTTTTCTTTCATTTCTCTGGTTTTTGCTTCCTTTTTTCTATTCAATTTCCTTTCCTTTCTTCAGTTTTTGCTTCTTCTCTTTCTCTTATTTTTAAAAAGACTTGAAAGTATTCAACTCATAAGTGACTTAACACCAACAAGCCAATCATTAAGTTTGATAATTATAACAAATAATAAATATAAATAGCAAATGAAAGTCTATCAGTGATAGCCACTAATATTTTCTATCATTGATAGCTTAATCTTTGATTACATTTTCATAGTTAATAGCCACTAATAGCAATCTATCATGTTATCACTAATAGAATAAAATATATGTGGAATGCCTAGAAGTTATCACTAATAGCATGTTTATTGTTGATAGAAGCTATCATTGAAAAGAAAAGGAACTTATAAATATTTGGGAAGGACAAGAAAGGGGCAAAAAAGTGTTCAATGGCTACGATTGATAGAAGCTACTACTGATAACATGTTACTGAAGGAAATCAGACATGAGGATTTCCATGAAAATAGAAAGATCATTTCAAATTCCATTCGAAATTGAACACTAACAATTACAGTCAATAAACGAAAATTAGAGGTCATATACAACTAAAAATTACAGCATGCTGACAAGATAATCAAGGGATAGAGTATGCATACCTTTGAAGGCTCATTCTTCAGACTCCCTCGATCAATCTAACAACGTCCACAACAACACTTGTAAGTCTCAAGTATCAATAGCGTTATAAAAAGAGATTAAACATCTCATGGTTTGGTCTTATACAAACTCGTTGTATAGGACACCTCCGCTTGCATGTTTCCACATGAATGGTCAGGATCAACCATCTATAGTAGTTCACAACACTTGTAAACCTCTACAAAGTGGGTCGTATTTGTAGTCACCAGGATAAGGTATCCCTCCTTTATCCTTATACTACAAACCTTTTTAGGTTATTACTTAAGGCATGATCCACTTGTATATCACATATACATGCTTAAGTTTACATACAATAACCACAGATCTTTGTTTATTGGATATGAGTAAATGCAAAATAAAATAAATCTTATTTTATTCATAACAATGTGTACAATGTGTACAATGTTTACAAACTACGACACTTTGGGAGAATTAGGACACCAATCTCAATAATCTCCCAGTTGTCCTAATGCCTCGGGAGACTAATGTACAATACATGAAAAATACAAGTACAATATACAATAACCTTCGACATACTCTATACCTCAGTATCATCTCCCACTTGTCCTAAACAAGATGTTGCATGTCCCGTAGACCCAGACTCTCCAAATAACCCTCGAACACTTTAGCCGTGAGAGCCTTTGTAAACATATCAGCAACGTTGTACTCCGACGCAATCTTCGTGACTATCACATCACCGCGATGCACAATCTCCCAGATCAAATGATATTTCTGTTCTATATGCTTGCCTCTACGATGACTCTGAGGTTCCTTTGAATTTTCCACAGCCCCGCTGCTATCACAATAGAGTGTGATCGGCAAAGACATAATTGGAACAACTTCCAAATCTATAAGGAATTTCCTTAGCCAAAAAACATACTTAGTTGCTTCACAAGCGACTACGTATTCGGATTCCATAATGGAGTCCGCGATGCATCCTTGCTTGATCCTTCGCCACACTACAGCTCCTTGATAATGAGTAGAAATGCACATTATTACAGTGCAAATAAGTAAAATAATTAGGGAATGCAACGGTAAAAATATACAATATCATGTCCAAAAGCGTTAAACCGAGAAAATTGCGATCGCATGCGCCCATCGCATAATAGTAGCTCATTTAATTATTTTGTGCAGGAAAAATGCATTGGCGCAAGTAAAATTATGATCCAAGAAATTCGGCATTCGCACGCATTGAAAGATTTCAATCGTAAAGTCTTGCAATCGTATGTGATCGTGAGAAGTTGCTCAAGAAGGTGGTCGCATAAATACTGCGCATCAAGGTGACAACATAATAAATCATGATGGGACGGAAAGCTGATGACGATTGAATCCGAATTTAGTTGACAATCTGTTAAGGCCACACTGTAGCAAGTACACTCAACTTTCGGTGACCATTAATCGGCGCATCAGAGCAGAAGTTTTAATGATTGCCTATCATTGCAATCATTAGAAAGAAAAGCTTATTCACCTTGAGCTCTATAAATACCAGAGGCTACCATTGAAAAAGAGATATATCTCCGCCATATATAGAATATAGATAGCCGTTAGTCTGTTCATTCTTATACTTAGAAGACGGAGATGAGAAAAGAGAAGAAGACGCTGAGAGATCATTCCCGGATAGCTCGAAAGACTGCCAAAAAGCACTACAAAAGGGGAGAGGGCCAACACTTGCGAAAGCAGGATATTCATCTGGGCAGAGTTGGAGTGAAAAGACAGTGTAAAAGACCACGGGAAGCAAGACATTGCTACCGAGCTTCTTATCTCTACATTCTATTGTTATTCTATATTATGCATTTACTTTATAGACAATGGAAATCTCATTTCAACTTATGTTCAATCTCTTCATACTTCGCATGAGTAGCTAAATTTCTGAATAGGTTGAGAAGTACTTAGCTAGCATGACCTAAGAGTTACACTTTATGCAATCATCTTGTCTTATGTATGCATCATTCACCCTTTAGAGATACGTGAGAGAGTAGTCTAAAGAAAGAATCTAAACTTGAGAGAGTCATATTAGAATCTAGGCTTGAGAGAGTCAAATTAGAACCGCATAAGCAAGAGATAGAAACTTAGACATAACTTCTGTTTACTATTACGCATCGCTTGCACCCTAGAGATAGAATATGATAGTATGTGGTCACCTTGTGTATGTGTGCATCATTCATCATCGCATAGACAATAATAGAGACTTAGACTTATGTCCTATCAACATTTTCGTATACATCGCATGCGTCCTAGAAATAGGAATTATGGCATTTGCATTGAGAGATGACATGTTGTTGTTTGTGTGTAGCATGATCGCATAATTTGAACGCAATCTTAGGAAGTGTTAGCTAAACCCCTTCTCAACCCATTCATCGCATACTCATTGAAATTCTCGATTTCATCAACTCTTTATCCGGACTCCGTGCGTATAGGAAATATACTTAAAACAAAACACCATCCAACTTATTTGTTTTCGCCACAGCAAAGGAATAAAAAATTAGTTGTCGCATATTAACTCAGTAATCCCTGTGTTCGACCCTAGACTTACCAGGAAATCTAGTGAGCCTTATACTTGGATCTTATTAGGAAGTAGGAATATCTTCTGAACCGAATAGAGATTGACAGTGTAAAAGCCTCGGTCAGCAAGGAATTGCTACCAGACTCTTTATACCTTCATCTTCCATTGTTATTTTGTACTCAACTCATTTATCGAAATGGAATTTATTTCTCTATATCTGTTCACTCTCTGTTATTTACGCATGAGTAGCTAAATCTATTGAATGGGTTGAGAAGCATTTAGCTAGCACAACTAGGGAATCTTCATTCTATGCGATTATCTTGTATTATGTATGCTTCATTCGTTCATTAGAGATACTTGGGAGGGTAGTCTAAGGACAGGATCTAGGCTTAGGAAGGTCAGGTCAGAATCTAGGCTCGGGACAGTCAGATTAGAACGCATAATCAAGAGATAAGAGCTTAGGAATAAGCACTATTTGCTATTAACGCATCGTATGCATCCTAGAGATAAGATATGATTGTGTGCGGTCACCTTGCCTTTATGCATTTTTCATCATCACATAGGAAAAAAAGTAGAGACTTAGGAATAAGCTCTATGGACATTTTTGCATTCAACACATGCGTCCTAGACTTAGGAGCATCGCATTTGCATTGGAAAGTGACTTGTTGTGCATGGTTGTAGCATGATCGCATAGTCTAATGCATTCCCAAGTAACGCTAGCTAAAGACCTTCTCAACCTGTTCATCTGCATACTCAGTGCATCTATCACACAACTAACTTTTCTCAAATCCGCCTCATTTGTTTATTTTTCATTAATGCAATCAACAACAAACCAACAATTAATTGAGTTATCAGTTACCGCAAAGTTTCCTAAAAATTACCAACGCAACCTGTTTTCACAAGTCCCTGAATTCAACCCTGGACTTACCAGGAAACTCAGTGGAGTTTACACTTCCGTTGAGGAAACTTGAGTGCTCAACGCAATTTCATCACCGCATATCATCCATAATTCACTTCATAAAAACATAAAGGAAAAAGAAGAAGTCTCAGACTCTCCTCAGCCTCCATTGAATTTCAATACAATTTCTAACATAAATTGACCTAAAATCGAAGGAGATTATTTTTAGAAAAAAAAAAGAATAGCGTCGCAATGCTTGAATTAGCATTGTAATGTTGAAGCAATCGATCAGAAGCGTTAGGGACAGAAGCACAACGCTAGGAGTCGACACTCACTCGCGCGCGTGCTTAGCTCTTCATCCATGAAACCTGAATCCTATTTTCTCCACTTAAGCAAGTAATTAAGGAAATTAACCAAGTATAAGTTAAATCTTATGTTGAAGGGAAGAAAAATTCTATGTATTGGAGTAAATATTTGAGTAGTTTAGAGTTGGAGTTTAATATGTGGAAATTTGACTAAGTGTTGAAGCCTAAGACAACAATGCGTTGAGGCTTGTGAGACATGGGCACATGGTGTAAGTTGGCTATGTGTCGGTCTTGACATTAGAGGGTGTCATGTTGGCTAAAGTGGTGGATGCATGAAGGACCATGTGTTGGTATAGGGTGTGCGGCCAAGACACAAAGCGATGGGTCAAACCATGATGGACGCATGTTGGCGAAGCCTTGGCATGACAAGGGCTGCTCATGCATCGGGATGACAAGAGGCTGTGTGATCAAGTAGCGAGGAAAGGTCAGGCGTGAGCAAGATGCATTCAGTTGCGTGCGAGTGTGGGTGTTGGGCATTGGGGCATTGCACAAGGACAATCGTATAGCTTCTTGTGAGGTTACACGATAGCGCTAGATGATGAGCGCAAAGCTAAATGATTAAGCTGGCGCATGTATTGTCCAGTGTGTGACACTGAACACAAGGCGTTAGCTACACGATGTGCACTAGAGCTATGCGATAGAGTGAGGCAGCGTGCGTTTGGGTATGCGACCATGGGCATGCGGTGCACGCGAGAGCTACACGATGAAGCTATGTGATGGGCCAAGCCATGATGGGTGCATAATGTAGTGTCTATGCATTGATAGGGCTTGCGGCACACAAGTGGCTTGGGAGGTTAGGTAGGCGTTCGTCTTATGCATGCGACTATGGATGTTGACAACCAACAAGGAGATGATAGGCATTGGCCTTGCTTTGGAGGTTAGGTAAACTAAGTGTTGGCCGAGAAGGGCTTAGGCGATGACAAGAGGCTAAACGATGGTAAGAAAAACCATGAGCATTGGCTTGAGACCTAGCTTAACCAAGGCTTGGCATGCGATGGTGTCATGTGTGGACAATAGGCCAAGCGATGGTTGAGTGATGGCCAAAGATGCAGACAACAAAAGGGATAGGCGTTGGAAAGCTTGCAACCATGCGATGAGACTAGGTTGGTGTCATGACTAGGAGGTTCGAATAGGGTAAATCAGCGAGTATATAGGTAAGAGTCATGCGTTGACAAGGTAGATGTGCAAGGAGTGCTATGCGACCAAAATGGAAAGTATGTGTTGAGGTGAAGAAACTTGGAGAGCAAGGTTGTGTTAGCAATTCATCTGGACAAGTGGCTACACCGAGCGGAGTTTAAGTTTAAGTTTTGAGGAGGTGGATGAATATTAAGGCATGCAAAGAGGACTTGTGCATGAAGAGGACAACGCAACTTCATGCAAGTAGGAAGTAGCATGGAAGTAGGTGGTGGAAAAGCAAAGTGAAGAGACTCCAAAAGTTCCTAAGTAGGAGGTGTCATGTTTTGAAGACTTAAGAGATGATGAGGATCGATTGCTAAAGGCCTATAAATACCACCACAAGGCTTATCTTCAGTTCATAACACAAACTCTCTTCAAAGGACATTAGGAAGAGGTCTAAGGGCATATTTGGAAGAAGCTTTGTGTTGATCATGAAGAGCATGCATTGATCAAGAAGGTAAAAGGTGTAGGTGCTATCCAGGCATTGGGAACAGATTGTAACCTGAGTTCAAACAAAAAGTTCTCCCAAACTACTCGTGCATTTTTAGTGATTCCAAAGCCACTTGAAAACTCTGAGTGTCTAGTTTTCAAGGCAAGGATTCTGAAGAAGAAGCTTAGAGGCATTAGGCTGAAGACTGAAGAAAAGATAGAAGGGTCGAGCTCTCGGATGAGCTTGGGCCAGTCTTAATGATTTGAAGTTTCCAACCAAATCATGAGGAATTCTGAGCTAAGATTTTAAGCTAAGCCTCATGAGACAATTAGAACATGTTTGTAGAAGAAAGTGTCTCAAAATAAGGTCTAGAATGATGAGTAATCTGAGCTTCAAAATGAATTTGGAAATTAGGATTCAAAATGAAGCCAGGGGAGACCAAGGAACATGGAAAGAGAGATAGGTTCCTGCCAATCAAGGTGAGTGGTATTCTTTAAAGGTCTTAAAGCATATCTTTTATGATATATGTTTATGTTGTGAATGAGTAGCCGGAACAAGAATGAGAATATGTGGCCGGGATGGTCAGGGGGTCAATAGACCTAGTTCCTGAGCCCGGAGCAGAATCTTACAGGATGGTCAAGGGGCCATTAGACCTAGTTCCTGAGCCTGTGAGAGAAACCTCGTATAGGATGGTCAGAGGGTTGATGGGCCCAGATTTCAGCCCATAAGCGGGGTTCTATGTGCACATAGGGAACATAGGAGAGTAAGTGATTGTGATATGGTTTAGTTTTAACTATCTATCGTGTGTGCAGGTATGGTTGAGAACAAACTCATTCAAGGCTGAGGTTTAAATGTTAACCTCATAGTTGTAATATGTTTTAATTGCTATAAGTTGAAAGAGACTTGTTAAGTAGTTACCACTCACTGAGCTTCTTGAAGCTCATTCTTTTCTTTCATGTTTTTCTTCCCAAGTAGCGAAAGAGGAAGCGTTCCAGGGTGCTGATAAGGTCAAGGTCTGCTACGCTACAACCACACTTCCAGTTTTAAGTTGTTGTAAACTTTGTAGTTAACTCTGGGAGTTGTAAAAACATTATACTGTTTGTAATAAAATAAGTTTAGCCAACAGTTGTTGCTTATTTCCTTGGCTTAAAGTTTAATGAGGGAATGAGGTTCAGATGAGCAGTAGGTATCACAAAAGGGCAGTATCTGTCGTCCTCACGCCTTCTCTCAGGTTCAAGAGGTATGCTCGAAAGGGGGTTGATAAGTTGGTATCAGAGCATAAGTTTCTGGGAAAACCTAAGGTTTGTGTTCAGGAAAACCAGAGGGTTGTGTGGTAAAGTAGATTCGATAGGTTTAAGGAGAACCTGGAAATTAGTTGAAGTGAGACTAGAGGAATAGCGAAAGTGGCAGACCTAGCAGACAACCCGCGCTATAACTCACAACGTTACCTGAAGATCCTTCGGGGAAGGTAAGAATGAATTAAGTTATTCTCAATTAGAATTTAAGATAGGAAAGTTATTTGTAGATAGTTTGGTTCAATGACTAGCTAAGAGACGGCTAGAAGAAGTACCATTGGACAAACTAAGGAAGTTAATATCAGAGTAGTGCAGTGGAAGCATAGTAATAGACAAGGTTATAAAGGTTTGTGACACAGGTTGCTATGAAACCTTAAACCGGAGTAAGTCCAAGCAAATTTCAGGGATGAAATTTTCTTAAGGGGGAAGTAATTCTGAAACTCAAATCCTATTTTCTCCACTTAAGCAAGTAATTAAGGAAATTAACCAAGTATAAGTTAAATCTTATTTTGAAGGGAAGAAAAATTGTAAGTATTGGAGTAAACGTTTGAGTAGCTTAGAGCTGGAGCTGAACAGGTGGAAATTTGGCTAAGTGTTGAAGCCTAGGACAACCATGCGTTGAGGCTTGTGAAGCATGGGCGCATGGTGAAAGTTGGCTATGCATCGGTCTTGAAATTGGAGGGTGTCATGTTGGCTAAAGTGGTGGACGCATGAAAGACCATGCATTGGTATAGGGTGTGTGGCCAAGATACCAAGCGATGGGTCAAACCACGATGGACGCATGATGGCCAAGCATTAACATGACAAGGGCTACTTATGCATTGGGATGACAAGAGGTTGCGTGATCACGTAGCAAGGAAGAGCCATCGAGTAATAAGAATGGATCAGGTGTGAGCAAGATACGTTCAGTTGCGCACGAGTGTAGGTGCTGAGCATTGGGGCGTTGCATGAGGACGATCGAATAGCTGCTTGCGAGGATGCACGATAACGCCAGATGATAGCGCTAGACAATGAGCATAGGCACTAGACGATAAGCGTAAAGTTAAATGATTGAGGCTGACGCGTGTGTTGTCTAGTGTATGGCAATGAGTGCAAGGCACTGGCTATTCAATGTGCGCTAGAGCTATGCGATGGAGCGAGGCAGCGTACGTTGAGACATGTGACGATAAGCATGCAATGCGCGAAAGAGCTACACGATGAAGCTATAAGATAGGTCAAGCTATGATGGTCGTATACTATAGTGTCTATGCATTGATGAGACTTGTGGCACACAAGTGGCTTGGGAGATTAGGTATACATTGGTCTTGTGCACGCGACTTTAAAGGTCAGCTTAGCTAAGTGTTGGCTGAGAAGGGTTTAGGCGATGACAAGAGGCTAGGTGATGGTAAGACAAACAATGAGGCATTAGCTTGAGACCTAACTTAACCTAAGGCTTGGCATGCGATGGTGTCATGCATGGACAATAGGCCAACCGATGGTTGAGTGTTGGCCAACGATGTGAACAACAAAAGGGATAGGCGTTGGAAAGCTTGCAACCATGCGATGAGACTAGGTTGGTGCCATGACTAAGAGGTTCGAATAAGGTAACTAGGTTGGTGCTATCACTCAACCATATCTCATATTATATCACAAGTGTTTTTCATATAGGTGTTTACAAACTACAAGACCCAACTAGATTTAGGGCATCAACCCCAACAATCTCTCACTTATCCTAATGCAAGTGGGTGTACAAGATAAAAACAAGTACAAAACAATAAAGTAGGGCACTAAGGCCCAGTACTTACTCCCACTTGCCCTATTCCAGCTGCAGACGGTCCCATAGACCCATACTCTGGGACCCTAAAAAACTGTAGCTGTGAGAGCCTTCATACACAGGTCAGCAACGTTGTGCTCCGAAGTGATTTTCGTGACTATCACATCCCCTCGATGCACAATATCGAGATGATACTTCCGCTTTATATGTTTGTCGCGCTTGTGACTCCTAGACTCCCTGGAGTTCGCCACAACACCATATTATTACAATAAAGGGTGATGAGCGTAGATATGTCTGGAACAACTTTTAGATCAGTCAGGAACTTCTTGAACCAAACGGCCTCTTTAACAGCTTCACAAGCTGCTATATACTCGGCCTCCATCGTGGAGTCAACGATGCACCCTTGCTTAGTGCTTCACCATACTATAGCTTCTTCGTTAAGAGTGAACACTAATCCTGAAGTCGATTTCTAAGAATCCTTATTAGTCTGAAAATCATAGTTCGTGTATTCAGTAAGGATCAAATCCTTAAATCTAAACATGAATGTAGTCCCTCGTTCTTCAAAGATACTTGAGAACGTTCTTTATGGTAGTTCAGTGATCCTGTCCTGGATTAGACTGATACCTACTGACTATCCCCACAGTATAACAGATGTCAAGTCTAGTAAATAACATCGCATACATCAAACTTCCAATGACAGATGCATAGGAGACCCATCTCATTTCCTCAACTTCTTAAGGTGTCTTAGGACACTGCTCCTTAGACAATGTAACTCCATGCCGAAAAAGCAGTAGGCTCCTTTTGGAGTTCTGCATCGAGTACTTGATAAACATCTTGTCAATGTCAGATGAATGAGACAAAGCTAGCACTTTATTCTTTCGATCCAGAAAGATCTGAATACCAAGAACAAATTGAGCCTCTCCCAATTATTTCATTTGGAATTGGTTCGCTAGCTAGTTCTTAACTAAAGTTGGTAAACCTATATCATTCCCAATTAGTAGGATATCGTCTACATACAACACTAGGAAAACTACTGAATTATTGATGATTTTCTTGTAGACACAAGGCTCATCAATTTTTTGGTCAAAGTCATAAGATTTGATCGCAAGATCAAACCTTATGTTCCAAGATCGAGACGCCTGTTTCAGCCCATAAATGGACTGATTCAGTTTACAAACCTTTTGTTCTTGACCTTAGGCTATGAATCCCTCGAGCTGCGCCATATAAATGGTCTCCTGAAGATTACCATTCAGAAAGGCAGTCTTGATATCCATTTGCAATATCTCATAGTCATAATATGAGGCAATGGATAGAAGGATGCGGATAGACTTAAGCATGGAAACAGGTGAGAAAGTCTCCTCATAGTCTACTCCCTCCACTTGGGTATAACCCTTTGCCACAAGTCTAGCCTTGAAGATTTGCACCTTCCCATTAGCACCCCGTTTCCTCTTGTAGATCCATTTACAACCTCTAGGTTTAACCCCATCAGGTTTATGTACAAGATCCCATAATGAGTTGAAGTACATAGACTCCATCTCGAGATCTATGGCTTTGTCCCATTCATTTCGGTCAACATCCTTCATTGCCTTCTTATAAGACAACGGATCCTCAACCTCGCCATCAGCTACCATAGCCAGGATTTTAGTGAAACCCATATAACGAACAAGTGGGTTTGCAACCCTCCCACTACATCGAGGTTCCCTCAAATCTTAAGGTGGATTGGACATACTAAATGAACTTCCATCAACAATTCTTATTGATGTAGCAGGCCCTTCAACAACTCTTGTTGAAGTTTCAATAGTTTCGTTGGAAAGTTCACGCAACATGATTTTATTTCATTGACTGTGCTCCCTCATACGATCCTCCTCAAGGAAGGTAGCTTTTTCCGACACAAACACCTTGTTTTCCTTAGGATAAAAAAAGTAACGCCCTCGTGTCCCTTTGGGTTAGCCTACAAATAGGCACAGCCTCGAACATGGTTCCAGTTTCTTAGGATTAGCCTCAAGCACATGTTCTCGACAACCCCAGATGCAGAAGTGATGAAACTAGCTTTACGCCCATTCCACAACTCTAAAGGTGTTCTGGCAACACTCTTGGAAGGAACACAATTGAGGATATAAGTTTCAGACTCCAATGCAAAACCCCAAAACGAGTCTGGTATGGAAGTGTAACTCACCATCAACCAAACCATGTCCAATAGGGTTCTGTTTCTCCTCTCCGATACACCATTCTGCTGAGGTGTACCATGTACTGAGAGGTGGGAAACGATTCCATGTTCTATCATATAGTTCTAAAACTCAAAATCTAAAAACTCTCCACCCCAATGTGATAGGAGTGTTTTAATTCGTTTATCCAATGCGTTTTCAACTTCAGCCTTGAACTCTTTGAATTTTTCAAAGGATTCTAACTTTCATTGCATCAAATAAACATACCCATACCAGAAGTAATCATCAGTAAAAGTGATGAAATACTCGTAGCCTCCCCTGGCTTGCACATTTATCGGACCACAAATGTCTAAATGTACTAACTCTAGAGGCTCTTTGGCTCGATAACCTTTTCCAGTAAAAGGCCTTCTAGTCATCTTGCCTTCAAGGCATGACTCACACACAAGTAAAGAATTTTCCTCTAACTCTCTTAGAAGTCCATTCTTCACCAACCTCTCAATCCTATTGAGGTTGATGTGCCCTAATCGAAGGTGCTAAAGTTGGAAATTTTCCTTAGGAGAAACCCTAATTCATTTATTTTGAGTTACAGAAGTTTTAAACATCTCTATGTTATGGAGGGAATTTGTTGCTAACGGCCTTAGCACATACAAAATGTTTTCTAGTTTTGCTGAACAAATCTCAACACCATCTTCCTAAATAAACACTTTATTCACCGAAAAGTTGAGAGTATATTTACATTCAATCAAGCACTTTACAAAAATTAAGTTCCGCTTTAACTCAAGAACAACATATACATCATTCAAAATGATAATTTTATTCTGTAAAGTCACTAGAGCCCTCTCACTACCACAGTTGAGACGACGTGCCCGGTGCCTAGTCACATCGTCATCTCACCAGCCTCAAGCTACCGCCAGAATCTAATCCCTTGAAAAGTAGAACAAACATGATTAGTGGCCCCATAGTCTATAATCCAGGCAGAATCATCATTCTTCACTAAACAAGTTTTCAAAACTAGTAAATCATATATACCTTGTTTTGCCTTGGCCTTAGCCTTCTTCTTCCATAGCAAACAGGATGGGCATTCACATTTTCCTTTTTCAACCGGCATTGGCCGTTTATCCTGCGTGTGGTAGTGTTAACGGGCAGAAATGTACGTTATCATAGTGCTAAGTTCTTAAACAATATTGGATTGCGTTGATAGAATATGTTAAACTACATCCATTACGCATAAATTCTATAATATTGCGGTTGCATGCATCCAACACATTAGAGCAGTTGATCTTTATATTTTCGTGCAGAATAATGCGTTAACGCAATGCAAAGAATGTGATTAAAGGAATACATTGGTCGAGCGCAACTTCACCGCAAGACTTTGCATTGATCGTGCTCGCAAACATCCACCCAAGAAGAATCACCGAAACTTGGTCGGCGCAACATGGTGGGCGCATCCGACCGAAAGGACAATCAAGATCAATGGGACAGAAAGCTGACGGCAGTCGGATCCAAATTAAGTTGACAGCCGATAACGGTCACAAAGTACATCCAGCTTTATCGGTGACAATTAACCGGCGCGTCAGTCAGGAATTAAAGTTGTCCCATTTGTACAACCAGGAGAGAGAAGCCACCTTTCACCTTTGATGCCCTATAAATACCAAGTGCATTCTTCAGAGAAGAGGTTAAGCAGTCGATTACTTCATCACCTTTACAAGTTCATGCCTCTGTTCTGAGAGCGGGCTGACTCTCGCGAAAGCGAGAATATCTTTAGAGCACGAGTAGAAAAAGTGTAACGCCTGTCAGCAAGAAATTGCTTCAGGCTCTTTATTATATTTGCATTGTTATTCTGTACTTCATCTTATATCTACTCAATGGAAGTTCTATTTCTACATCTGCTCACTCTCTTAATACGCATGAATAGCTAAACTAGTTGAATGGGTTGAGAGGAACTAAGCTAACATGATCTAGGAATTTCTTTGCTTATGGTTGTCTTGTTTTATGTTGTGCAAATTACCCCTTTAGAGTTACTCAAGAGAGAATCTAAAGAAAGAACCTAATGTCTCGATAGAGCTAGGTTAGAATCTGGACTCGAAAGAGCAAGATTAGGCTTGCATAAACAAGAGATATGGACTTAGAGATAAGCTCTGTTTGTCAACTTGCATCGCATGCATCCTAGGAATAGGAATGATATTATGTGGTCGTGTATTTGTGTGAATGTCATGTTGTCATCGCATAAATAAAGATAGAGGTCATGTGTAAACCTGTAGACTTATCGCATATTTATCGCATGCGTTCTAGTCTTGGAAGCTGTGGCATTCACACCGAGAGGTGGTTTATTATTGTATGCATGTTGCATGATCGCAAAGCATGAACGCATCCTAGGGAGTGTTAGCCGAAACCCTTCTCAACCCATTCACCGCATATTCATCATATTTCCCGTCTACCAACTCTTTTCGAACTTTGCCACATTTGTTATTATTTTCATTAACGCAACAACAACCCAACACTTATTTATTTAATCGGTTACCGCAAGTTTTCATAAAAATATCCAACGCAACTATTTTTATAAGTCCCTGTGTTCGACCCTGGACTTACCAGGAAACTCAGAGGAATTTACACTTGGATTTTGTTGGGGAAACTTGAGTGCACAACGCTATCCATCAACACATATCATCCATATTTTCCACACCTCATAAATTCAAGCATCAGGCAGGTTGTGGGTTAGCATGTGCCTTCCCTTTCTCGTTACCACTCTTTTTCTTCTTCCACTTGGTAGTGTTATAAGTAGAAAATGCAGACTTAGTTCCTGAGATCCACCTCGATGGAACTTCTTAGATGATGAAGCAACATTTGTCTCACCAACCTTCTTCTCCTTACTTTTCAACAAGGATTGGAATGTCTCAACTCGTTAGGAGAGTTGTAAGGGAATAATCAACTTTTTTCAACATAACAGGGTTGGCACAGTGCAGGTAGCTTTCTGGCAACGGGTGTAGAATTATGCTAACATGGTTGCCCTCATCGATGCGGGACCCATTCATCTCCGCCACATTGAAGTGGACCATCATGTTCAAAATGTGTTGAACAGATATACCCTCCTCCAATTTGGAGCTGAAAATGCATTTCAGAGCTTCGTGCTTGAGCTGTCCAAATGGTTGTCCGAACATTTCCTGCAGGGACTTCATGATCTCACGTGTAGAGACCATAGACTCATGCTTGTTGGCTAAAATTTCATTTAGAATGGCCTATATGTAAGCTCGGGCCTTCACGTTCACCTATGCCCATTTCTCATATGCCTCTCATACATTTCAAGCGGCGGTCTGAGTTGGAATAGGACACTCCTCTGTAAGGACGAACCTAAGGTCATCGATGATCAGAATGGTATTAATCATGTTTTTCCAACTACCGTAGTTTTCACAAGTCAATTTATCAGCACTTAATAGAGTTAACGTGGCTGTTGCCATTTTAAAGTTACTGAAAAACATGAACAAACTCAATGAGTCTATGCATTACAATTTTTAACACCAATTTTAGTTTTAACAAAATAGTTCCTATGTACCCTAAGTGAAATGACATCTATTTTGTAATGATGCCCCAATGAGGCAGGACAAAAGTCACCGATGGGGGTGATTAAGTGCTCGTTCACTGGGATGAGACATTCTCAACCATTAGATAGATAAAACTCTTGTAACTGACTCTAACAGTCACCATTTTTTGGTCCAGAACTGTTAACATTTAGTAATTACATATAAGTGTAACTCTTCATTTTAGGCCCTAGAGTCCCGCCCTAATGTGCCCACCTTAGGGAAAAAGCATATTAGAATAAGAGACTAAAGCGACCTTATCCTATATAGGAGATCAGATAAAGAGTCGTGCAAAACTGCCATCCTTTAGAGGAACACTCCCAGAGTGTCTTGAGACGATGCACAAAACATTATCCAACCTAATGAGAGAGACTGTGGGATATGTCGTCACACGTTCCGCTCCTACTTACTATGAACATTCTCTCTATTCATCTTGGTATTGACTGACCCAAACACCATCCTTTAGGGGGACACTCCCAGGGTGCCTCAAAGCCGGGGATAGATCTCACGGTGTGAACATTAGAGAGAAACATGAAGAGGTTTAAGTGAAGTATCATATACCCAAGTACCTCCTACTGAATATTCTACCTAAGGATTCATTAACTTAGACAATCCGGCTACTGATTTTATCTAAGTGTGAGTTTATTTTGCTAAAAAATAACTCTTGCTTTTGATATTAAACAAGTTCGAATCAAGTCCCATTAAACACCTTAACAGACTATCATCAAATTTGCATGCATGCATCAAATCTATCTAATTCACCTTTCCAGGTAGGGGTGTTTCGTTTTCATCAGCTTAAGTACCGCAGCCTAGACAGAACCTGTCTTAGACAAAAGGTCCTTTATAGATAGATTTGGTACATATTTAATCTTTTATTAGTCAATTTAATCCTATTAAACTGATTAAAATATTAAAACTTAGATTTCTAATATAATTAGAATTGTGATCTTAGGTCTATCTCAATCAAATTTTAAAACTCTTTTAAAACATGATTCAAGCCTAAGTTTGCATGCATGTCTTTCTTATCGATTTTAGTTCCATTATAACACTTATAAAAGGAAACAACCAAAATCATTCACATTGTTAAGCTAAACTAGGTATTTATAACTCGTATATGTCATGCTTCATGTAATGTCCATTCATTACTAAATATAACTTTTATATAAAGAAGCAATGAACTAAGCATACATGCTTCCATACACCCTTATACTATAACATTTATAATATAAAGATGATGCATTAATATGCTTAATACATGCATAAATATAACTTTTATATTATATGATGCATGTGCATGCTCTTGAAGTATATTTAATCATGCAAGCTACTATGTCATAACTCTTACAATATAGAGATGATGCATGACAAATGCATAACCAATGGTGGGATTTAAAACTATATTGCGTACTATATGACATATAATTTAAACATACATCTCATATACATTCACCAAAATTAATGGACTGGGATGATTAGCCTAAAAAAATTGAAATAAATCTTTCTATTACATAAAGCATAGAGTAAACTGATTCAAACTGGCGAACCGGGTCTTGAACCGCCCAGGCAAAGCATCGCTTCCTGATCATCTAGTAAAGTTGGTCAAGTAACCACGATCGTGTAGCAACGATCGAGTACCTTTGACTATGTGATGAAGTATGAAGGCCACTCGATCATGCAGCGCACCAAGTTTAAACGCAAGTCTAAACGATCGTGTAGACGACTACTATGCGATGAAGCATGATCATTTACACGATCAAGGAGAAAACGTCGTGTAACATTTACTGAGTGATCGTATAACTAGTGACTNCATTTACACGATCAAGGAGAAAACGTCGTGTAACATTTACTGAGTGATCGTATAACTAGTGACTATGCGATGAAGCATGCTGGCCTACACGATCATCGCTTCCTGATCATGTACCCCCATCATTTACACGATCGAACCAACTCTTGGTCTTCTTCTTCCTCGAAGTAAACTACATCTCCATGCCTTGAAGCTTCATCACGAGCGACTCGAACAAACTCAAACTCTACAGACGCGATAGCAAGTTAATATGCCCAAAAATACAGGGGCCCTTACAATTAAATTTGAAATGTAAAAGAAAGCAATAACTAGAGGCAATCATCCCAGAAACTCCATTAATCAACATCCACAAATACATTTAACAATAAAACATAATGTAGACATGCTCAAAAACCCACCAAGAATGTAAATGCAATTCAATACAACAATAGATTTGGAATATCAAAACAACCTTGCTCTGATACCAATTGAAGGATCTCATATTCAAGAGAACCAGTGAGTAGAAGCAAGATCTTTCCAAGACCATTGTAAAAGAATAAACACATTCACAAACATACAAGAACAGTTATGCATTATAGAGAAAATTACAACATGCTTTCTTACTAAAACAAAAGGAATTGAGAGACATACCTTTGAAGAACTCTTCTTCTGGAAATCTCTTGGTCTCATGAGAAATTGTACAACAATCTCTCGCTCTCGTGAGCAATTGTCTAGCAATATCTTGCTCTCGTGAGCAATTGTCTAGCCAATCGTCTAGCAATCACGAACTGTCTGATCCTCAACCAGTAACCCCTTAACACTACCACTCGATAACCTGTGTATTCTCGGAGTGAGAATCCAGGAGATGTGGGCTCTGTGTGAATTTGGTAGAGGGAAGGAGGAAGTATATGCTCGAACTACACGATCAAGTAAGTGGGAGAAAGGTTTTGTCTATCGCATAGACAGTGGGTACTTGATCGTTTAGTACCTCTCGCTCTCGTGAGCAATCATTTAGAAATCTCTTGCTCTCATGAGCAATCGTCTACCCAATCGTCTAACAATGTCTCGTTCTCGTGAGCAATCGTCTAGCAATCTCTCGCTCAATCGTTTAGTCTCTCGTGAGGGCTATCGTATAGTCTCTCGTGAGCGATCATTTTGTAATCTGATGATGAATAGATCATCTAGCAAAATGAAAATTCTTTTCATTTTATCCTTCAGTTATTAAAACTAAAATTAACCTCCCACTTGCACGGTTATTGGAGAAAATAAATAACCAACTAAACAATTCTCTCATAATTGTTTTATTATAAATAAATATAATCACTAAATTATCATATTATATTTATAACCTATAGTTTTAATATCACATCATATGTAAAATTTAAATCATAGTTTTTTTCTCCTTTATTTAATACAAATCATATTTATATCAATTCCTCCAATCAATGTATCTAATATATCAAATCATTTATATCACATATAATTGAATCAATTTAATTATATCATATATAATCAAATTCCCTCTTGTTAATTTGAACATTTCAAACTAGCCCCAAAACTGATTCTCAACTTGAATCCATTGAGCTACCAAGGGGACCTTATGGACCTATAGCTTGAAGCTCCAACGATATATAAATAATTGACTAAACTCTTTAATCACGATATCCACCATCCGTTAACTGCCGGATATTCCACTAAAGACCGACAGCTGCACTCTTCTCACTACAGATATATTTCTGTGTCTATTGGATATAATTAATCAATAGTACGATAACACTTCACAAATCGCTCGTAAGTACAACTGGGCCAATTTACCGTTTTTCCCCTGTAGTTACATCTAACTCCTTAAGTACCGCTGATTCCTCTAATGAATAATACATCATAGTCCTACTATAATTGAACACTTTTCGGGCCAGGAGAAAGTGTGTGGCATCACATCGTTTAAGCCCTGGAATCAGCCATTAAGGTAGCAATCCATCTACTTACTCCTGCTTTGGGGAAGAAGTGAATTCAATCTTGTATAGGCTAGTTCCCAGCTCCCCAATTAGACAAATTCCCAAAGTGGTAGGTTTGAGTCGGTAATCTGGCCACTCGCGCCCATGTAAATCAAAGGACTGCCCTCATAGGCAAGAGTTCGCAACTCACTCAGGATTAAGGTCATGTTACCTATGGTCATCCTAGTGAAATGAAAGTCTCTGTCATGAACGGCGTTATATAATGAGGCTAAATATTTCGTGGTCCGATCTTATACAAACTCCTTTGTATAGATACCCCCACTCGCATGTCTCCACATGAATGATTAGGATCAGATCATCTGTAGCACTTTACAACACTTGTTTTACAAAGTGGGTCGTATCCGTAGTCTCACTAGGATAAGGTTTCCCTCCTTAATCCATATATTACAGACCATCTAGGTTATCACTTAAGGCATGATCCATTTGTATGTCTCCATATACATGCTTAAGTTACAACGACAACCAAGGATCTTGGTTTATTAGTTTATGGTTAACGCAACTAAAATATCCCATATTTTATAGACAACAGTGAAGAAAATATCTCATATTATTACATTACAAGTATTTGTTCATACATGTGTTTACAAACTATAGGACCCTATAAGATTTAGGGCATCAACCCCAACAGTGAAGACACTCCAAAAGTTCCTAAGTAGGAGGTGTCATGTGTTGGAGCTTTAATAGATGATGAGGATCGGTTTCTAAAGGCCTATAAATACCACCACAAGGCTTCTCTTCAGTTCATAACACAAATTCTCTTCAAAAGACATTAGAAAGAGTGTTTGAGGGCAGATTCAGAAGAAGCTTTGCGTTGATCATGAAGAGCATGAGCTGATAGCAAAACCATGCGTTGATCAAGAAGGCAGAAGGTGCAGGTGTTGTCCAGGCGTTGGGAACAGATTGTAACCCAAGTTTAAACAAAGAGTTCTCCCAAACTACTCGTGCATTTTGAGTGATTCTAAAGCCATTTGAAAACTCTTAGTATCTAGTTTTCAAGGCAGGTCTACCGGAGAAGGAGCTCAAAGGAATCCGGCTGGAGAGAGAGGTTCCTGTCAATCAAGGTGAATGGTATTCTTTAAAGGTATTAAAGCATATCTTTTATGATATATGTTTATGTTGTGAATAAGTAGTCGGAACGAGAATAAGAATATGTGGTCGGGATGGTCAGGGAGTCAACATACCTAGTTCCTGAGCCGAAGCTGAATCTCATAGGATGGTCAGGGGGCCATGAGGCCTAGTTCCTGAGCCTATGAGAAGAACCTCATATGGGACGGTCAAAGGGCTGATGGGCCTAGCTTCTGAGATCATAAGGGGGAATCATAGGGAACATAGGAGAGTAAACGATTATGATAAGTTTTAGTTTTAACTATCTACTGTGTGTATAGGTAGGGTTGAGAACAGACTCATTCAAGGCTGAGGTTTAAATGTTAACCTTGTAATTGTGATATGCTTTTATTGCTATAAGTTGAAAGAGACTTGTTAAGTTGTTACCATTCACTCAACTACTTGAAGCTCATTCTTTTCTTTCATGTTTTTCTTCTCAGGTAGTGAAAGATGAAGAGTTCTAGGGTGCTGCTAAGGTCAAGGTCTGCCACGCCACAGCCACACTTTCAGTTTTAGGTTGTTGTTGTAGACTTTGTAGTTAAGTCTGAGAGTTGTAAAAACGTTATACTATTTGTAATAAAATAAGTTTAGCCAAACAATTGTTTCCTCGACTTAAAGTTTGATGAGGGAATGAGGTTCAGATGAGCAGTAGGTATCAAAAAAAGGGCGGTATCTGCTGACCTCACGCCTTCTCTCAGGTTCAAGAGGTAGGCTCGAGAGGGGGTGTGACATCATCTTTCAAAGTCCATAGCATCACAACGTTATTGGGGAGCATTGCAACGATACCATTCTGTCTATCAGCGTTGGGCTGGCGCGTCATGACGGTGGCATTGATAAAATCTCTGAGCGTTTCAACGCTAAGAGCAACGTTGCAACGCTCCCCTACACTTCAAGCTACTACTTCTTTCAACTATCAGGCAAGCATCGGACTTAGGCAAATCACGAGCATTGCGACACTCCAGTAGGGGCATTTTGGTCTTTTTCAATCCTTTGAAGCCCAGATGCTCAAATCAACTCCAAATTGCTTCAAATTAATCCCAATCAGCTCTAAATCATCAATTCTGCCTCTTGATTGCTCAATACCTAAAAAATAGGGAAATAAACACGTGACATCCAATAATGAGCCGAATTAAGCTAGAAATAATAGCTCTTTTTGAGAGCTATCAATATATAGCTCTTTGTTTATCACAGTAGATTCTCATAGTAGTTTGATTGATTCCAAAGTCATTAAGTAACCTTTTCAGCCACAAGCCTTCTTTTACAACTTTGGATAGAGCTATAAACTCTGCCTCTGTTGTGGATAAGGCCATAATAAATTGTAGGGTAGCCAACTTATCAGGTTGTTTCCCCATAAGAATTTATACCCTGATAATGAGTGTCGTCTGTCTAGATCTCTAGCATAGTCTGCATCTACATATCCATAGATTTCATCATTTGAAGGATCATTTTGTTTATATAGGATCCTGGCTTCTTTGGATGAGCATAGATACCTCAGTATCCATTTAATAGCTTCCCAATGTTATGATCCTGGCTCCTTTGGATGAGCATATGTCATTAGATACATTAGAGATCCCACTACATAGGAGTAGGGTATAGATTTCATGAAGTTTATGTGATCTTCATCAGTAGCCTTAGAACTATTAGCTGCTAAGAGTTTAAAACGATGAGCAAGAGGGGTTATCACTAGCTTGGCATCACTCATTGTAAACCTCTGTAGGACCTTATCAGAGTAGTCTAATTGACGTATATAAAGTTTATCATTGTTTCTGTCCCTGTTGATTTCAACTCCTAGGATTCTTCTTGATTCCCTTAGGTCTTCCATGTCAAACTCTTTCTTTAGAAGAGTCTTAACTTGATCAAGAACTTCCTTAGAGCTCCTAGCAAGTAATATGTCATCTATATATAGGAGTACATACACAGCTTCTTCAAAACTCTAGGTGTTAGTATATAACACCAATCATAGGCACTTCTTTCGAACCCTATTTGGGAGACCACTTCATCAAATCTGTCATACCAGCACGTAGGGGACTGTTTAAGCCCATAAATTGATTTGTTTAGTAGACACAATAGATCTTCTTCTTTTTTTCTTTACGCATTCCTGAGGTTGCTTCATATATATGGTTTCACTCAAATAACCATGTAGAAAGTCAGTCTTCACATCCAATTGGTCTAACTCCAAATCCTTCTGTACAATTAAGGAGAGGAGTAGCCTAATGGATGTTTGTTTCACAATAGAGGAGAACACTTCATTGTAATCTATACCTTATTTCTGTGTGAACCCTTTTGCAATAAGTCTTTCCTTGAACCTAGACTTTTGGACTCTAGGAATCTCTTCCTTAAATTTGTAGATCCACTTATATGAGATAGGTTTGTACCCTTTAGGTAAAGGTACTAACTTCCAAGTATCATTTAAGTTGAGTGACCTCATCTCATCATTCATGGCCTCAATTCATTGTCTAGTATCAGGGCTATTAGTGGCTTCTTCAAAACTTGTAGGCTCATTGTTGCTTAATGAAATGACAGTACTTAAAGAAACATTGGCATAATCTGATTCTGCATATCTAGTAGGGGGCACAATTATTCTTCTTGTCCTTCCTCTTGCTAGGGAATAGTTTTGTAGGTCTTCTTGTGTCTCTTCTTATTAACTAGACACATTTTCCCTAGCATCTATAGTGTCTTCACTTTGAGATTCTAGATTCTGTTGTGAAGTGGAGGTTTCAGGATCATTTTGTTACTCCATCTCAAACCTTGTACTGCTGGTTTTTGGCATAGTTGTGGGTTATTGCTCTGTTAGCATATACATCTCACTTTCTCTGAACACCACATCCCTACTATTGATACATCTCTTCTCAATATGATGCCACAATCTATACCCTTTTACTCCTGGCGTGAAACCTAAAAGCATACACTTTACAGCCCTTGGTTTCAACTTGCCCTAGCTTTTGTGCACATACCCCATACTCCTAAATATCTTCAAGTGTTCCAATTTAGGAGGATGTCCAGTCCACTTCTCTTCTGGTGTTTTTAGCTCAATAAACTGGTGTGGACATCTGTTTAGGGTGTAGTTTGTATAGGAATTTTTTTCTGCCCAATATTTCTCAGGTAAGAGTGCATTCGAAAGCTGACACCTCACCCTTTAAAGCACAGTTCTGTTAAGCCTTTCAGCCACTCCATTTTATCAATGTGTATACTTCACTGTTTTATGCCTCACAATTCCATTTTCCCTGCAAAACAAGTTAAACTCCTCTCCACAAAATACTAATCCATTATCAGTCCTTAAATGTTTAATGTGTTTAGAGGTTTGTTTTTCAGTTAAGGTTTTCCATTCTTTAAATTTTCCAAAAACCTCATCTTTAGTTTTTAGAAAATATACCCAGCTTTTCCTTGAAAAATCATCAACAAAAGAAAGGAAATACCTTGCTCCACTTAGAGCGGGAGAGTGAGCTGAACCCCATAGGTCTAAATGCACATACTCAAGTATTTCCTTGGTGGTATGTTGACCCTTTGGAAAACTATGTTTGGTTGTCTTTCCAAGTGTGCAGTGCTCACAAAAATGCAAATTATTCCCAACTCCTTTTGAAAGAATGCCATGTTTTGATAGAACTTGCAGCCTCTTCACACTTATGTGAGATAGTCTTTTGTGCCAAAGTTCATCTTCTGTAGGATCTCCTCTGAGGCTATTAAATCTGATTGTGTCATCAAAACATCTTTGATGACATACAAGCCATTAATCTTTGTAGCCACTAAGACCACTTTTGAGTCTTTAATTATCTCAAAAGTCCCTCCATATCCTCTATACTCACACCCAATGGAGTCAAACATCCCCAATGATATGAGATTTCTTTTTAAAGTAGGAACATGCCTCACATTCCTAATAAGCTTTACTGTACCATTTTTCATTTTTAAGGAAACAGAACCAATCCCAACAGCTTTACATGTGTTGTTATTTCCTATGTAGATCAGTCCTCCACCCCACTTCTTGTAAGTACAGGAACCATCCTTTAGATGGTGTCATATGGATTGAGCATCCAGATTTTATAACCCGGTCTTGAGTCTCCATAGAGTTCT
Organism: Benincasa hispida; assembly: GCF_009727055.1. NCBI lineage: Eukaryota > Viridiplantae > Streptophyta > Magnoliopsida > Cucurbitales > Cucurbitaceae > Benincasa > Benincasa hispida. The sequence continues at coordinate 23,381,300 of NC_052354.1, forward strand.
GATTTGCACATTCATCAGTGGTACCAAAGCATCATATTATACAAAAGAATTCTCTCCTACTACTACCTCTATCTGTTTCCCACTTTTGTTCTTTTGATTTAGCTTCCTTTTCAAGGAGTAACAATCTTTCTTCATATGTCCCAGTTTGTGGCAAAAATGATACTTGATTTTAGATTTATCATCTCCACTTTGTTTTCCTTTCCCATGGTTTTTTGTCTTTCCTTTTGAAGACATCCCTTCTCCCCCTTGTTGATCCTTCTTGTTCATTTGTATTTCAAGTTCTCTCACTCTAACTACTGAAGTTATTGCCTCTCTTGTAATCTTTTCTCTTCCATACTTCATTGTTGTCCTTACTATTGGGTTTGATGCCCTAAAGTATCGCGTCCTATAGTTTGTAAATAGTATGTACGAATGCTTGTGTTGTTAATATATGATATTTTCTTCACATCTTGTATTTTGCTCGGTTAATTGTTTTATTTGCTTTACCACAAACCAATAAACATAAAATCCCTGGTTATCTATATGTGACTCAAGCATTTATGTGGTGACATACAAGTGGATCATGTCTTGAGTGATAACCAAAATGGTTTGTAGTATATGGATATAGGAGGGAAACCTTATCTTAGTAACGCTACGGATGCGGCCCGCTTTGTAGAATGTTCACAAGTGTTGTGACTTATCACAGATGTTCTGATCCTGATCATTCGTGTTGGGGACATGCGAGCAGGGGCGTCCTATGCAAAGAGTTTGTATAAGACCTGATCACGAAGTGTTAACGTCTCGTTATATAACACCGTTCATGACAGAGACTTCACTACACTAGGATACCATAGGTAACATGACCTCAATCCTGAGTGAGTTGGGAACTCCTGCCATTGAGGGCGGTCCTTTGATTTGTATGGGTGCGAGTGGCCAAGTCGCAGATTCAAACCTGCCATTTTGGCGATTCGTCTGATTTGGGAGTTGGGAACTCAGCTACACAAGATGGAATTCACTCCTTCCCTGAGGCAGGGGTAAGTAGATAGATGGCTCCCTTAAGGGCTGATTCCAGAGCTTAAACGATGTGGCGCCATACACCTTCTCTTGTCCCGAAAGGTGTTCATACATAATTGGACTATGTTGTATTGTTCATTAGAGGAATTAGGGGTACTTAAGGAGTAAGATGTAACTACAGGGGCAAAACAGTAAATTGGCCCAGCTGTACTTACGAATATTTGTGAAGGGTCATCGTACTCATGATTGGTTATATCCGATGGACACAGAAATATATCTGTGGTAAGAAGTGTTCAGCTGTTGGTCTTTAATGAAATCACTGACAGTTAACGAATGGTGGATCTCGTGGCTAAAGAGTTTAGTCAGCTATTCACGTACCATTGGAGCTTCGAGCCACATGTCCATTAGGTCTCCTGGGTAGCTTGGATAAAGTCGAGAACCAGTGTTTGGGTTAATTTGAAATGTTCAAATTGACAAGAGGAAGTTCAATTATATATGATATAATTGGACTGGTTAATTATATATGATATAATTGGCTAAATATATGAGATACATTAATTTGGAGAAAATTAGATATAAATATGATTTATATCAAGTAGAGGAGAAAATACTATAGTAGATATGTGATATCAAACTATAGGATATAAATATAATATGATTATATTTATTAATTAATTAATTAATTAATTATATGATAATTAATCATATTTTTCCACGTTCGGACGTAGGTAGTGGGCAGCGTTGGTTATGGTAACCAATGGGTTAAAAATGAAAAGAGTTTTCCTTTTGAATCGTGCATTCAATATTTCTTTGACCGCCCAAAAGATTTCGTGAAACGATCGCCCGAGAGCCTATACTATAGTTGTTTCTTTGTCTAAATGATCGTCTACCTCACGATTTATCTAAACAATCGTATACGTATTTCCTAAACGGTCCTTCAGCTTTTCATACACGATCGTGTAAATCCTCTATGCGATAACCACTTTTGCTATACGATAACACTATTTTCTCTCCCACTTACTTATCGCCTACACGACTCGTTTGTCCTCCGTCCTCTACCAAATTCACCAAAGCCCACCCTTTGGGTTTTCACTTCGAGAATACCCAAGGCTCATTAGTGGTGGTGACATCCCCATTGCGGCATTCGTGTTCGCGTTGATCGTGCTGTTGCAGTCGACGTTCCCGCCGGGTGTTGGTAGATCTGTTGGAGGATCCTCTGCGTGGAGTTCTGAAGTTCGAAGATAGTCTTCAACTGGTATGAAACCCTTGATCTTTTAATTATCTTGTTCTGAGCAAGCCGATAATTAGATTTATTATGCATAACTGTATGTATTGAATGTATATATTTTGTATTTCGGTCATGGTGAGATCGGAGCGATCTAAACACGCTCATGGAACTCTTGGTATGAGATCCTTCACTTACACCCTTGAAGGAGTCTAGTAGGGTGTTTAACAGGATGAAAGCCTCATTTCTTCACCTATATTATCTTGCATTGACTTGAATTCAGAAGATAACCTCTTGAATTCATTTAGATTTTCTATGAGGGATTTAATAGCATACATTCTGCAGGTAAAGAACTTCTCCCTTAGGAAAGTTTTGTTTAGAAGATCTTTATTAAGATAAATCTCATTCAGCTTATTCCAAAGATCATAGGCAATCTTCTAATCAATAATTTTCCTTAACACACTCTCAGTAACATTCAAAACTATGGTTCCATAGCCATTTACCTCCATAGTCTCTCTTTCTGCATTTGTTAGGCGAGCCGGGAGTTTCGTAGGATCTGAATGGCCAAAAGAGCCTCCTCCTGTCCTAGTACTGCCTTGATTTTTGCCTTCCATAACTCAAAATCTGATATTTCATCAAATTTTTCAATTTCAAATCTTGTTGTAGACATTCTTGAATTTAAAGATTACTGACCTCTGGATCTCTTTTCTCATAGAATTTGAATCTTGAACTGATTTTAGGTTGTTCTTGGCTCTGATACCACTTGTAGGCCCAAAAGAATTATTACTGACACAACCCAAACGATCGATCAGTGGAGGTGGAGAAGCCATACAACTGATTTCTTTTCCTGACGTGTGGTAGTCTGAAGAATAGAAAGCATTTCCCAGTTTGACAATCAGTCTTCCATGCATTTACAGATTTGATTACCCATATGAATTCCAATAACCCTTTTTCTCTCTATAGTTCTTCAAGGTTTTGATGAAGAGAAGAAGTTGATGTAAAGCTTCCAACCTTCAGTTGCTGACCTACATGTTTCTATGATGGATCGAGAGAGAAAAGAATACCAAGAAGAAGAAAGGTGAAGAGAAAATGGACACTCAATTTAATTGGTTCGGCCAAGAATGCCTACATCCACTGTGCAAAGGAGGGTAGCTTTTATTACTTTCTTTTGTAGAGATTTTACAATGAACTGACTCTCTCCTAACCCGCTTCTGCTTCTATTTATATGCAGAATATACAACTACAACGAGAAGAGCTCAAATGAGTTGGTGGCTAAAACAGAATCTAAAACATTACCGATAAATATTCTTATTTTCATAACATTATAAGCATCTACCAACATGAAAATGAGATGTACAGGGGATTTCCAACAAAATTTCTCTCAAAACTATAGAAATTCAGATCATGGTCGTCATTGTTCAACTCAAGTGTAAAAGCTTCATTTTCAACTTTTGTCTCATATATGTAACTTATTTTCACATCGAACTCGAGTTAACTTCAAGTAGAGCATATAGTTCAACCGCTAAATCTTTATGTGTCATTTATTTACATCCTTCTTGATTTTGATTTCCTTCAAAATACCTTTTAACTTTTCTATACATGTAACAATACCTTTTAACATCTCTTTCGCTGCTCATTGAAATCCCCGTATTTGATTTCCTTCAAGTCTCTCTTTCTGCATCTGTTAGGCTACCTGGGAGTTTCGTAGGATTTGTAATGGCCAAAACAACCTTCTATTGTCCTATACTGCCTTGATTTTTGCATTCCACAACTCAAAATCTAATCTTCCATTAAAATTTTCAATTCCAAACCTTGTTGCAGCCATTCTTGAATTTCAAGATTACTGATCTCTGGATCTTTTTTCTCCAAGAATTTGAATCTTGAACTAATCTTGGATTGTTCTTTGCTCTGATACCACTTATAGGCCCAAATGAGCTTTTACTCAACCCAATTCCTTTTTAATGGAAACAAACCAAATGATTGATCAATGGAGGTAGAGAAGCCACGCAACTGATTTCTTTTCCTGACATGTGGTAGTCTGAAGAGCAAAAAAAAGCACTTCCCAGTTTGACAATTAGTCCTCCATGTATTTACAGATTTTTTTCCCTTATGAATTTGAATAACCCTTTTCCTCTCTACAGGTTCTTCAAGGTTTCATGGAAGAGAAGAAGTTAATGCAAAGCTTCCAGCCTTCAGTTGCTGACCTATATGTTTCTATGATGGATCGAGAGAGAGAAGAAAACCAAGAAGAAGAAAGGAGAAGAGAAAATGGACACTCAATTTAAGTGCTTCGGCTAAGAATGCCTACATCCACTATGCAAGGGAAGGTAACTTTTATTACTTCCTTTTGTAGAGATTTTACAATGAACTGACTCTCTCCTACTCACTTCTGCTTCTATTTATATGCAGATTTTACAACTACAAGGAGAAGAGCTCAAGTGAGCTGGTAGCTAAAACAGAATCTGAAACATTACAAATAAGTATTCTTGTTTTCATAACATTATAAGTATCTATCAACAAGAAAATGAGATGTATAGGGGGACTTCCAACAAATTTTCTCTCAAACTTATAGAAATTCATATCATGGTCGTCATTATTCAACTCAAGTGTAAGACCTTCATTTTCAACTTTTGTCTCATATATCTAACTTATTTTCACATCGAACTCTCCTTAAGATTAACTTCAAGGAGAGCATATAGTTCAACCGCTAAATCTTTATGTGTTATTTATTTACATGCAACAATAACTTTTCTCTACATGCAACAATACCTTTTAACAAACCTCCTTAATTTTGATTTCCTTCAAAATACTTTTTAACTATACCTTTTAACTTTTCTATACATGCAACAATACCTTTTAACATCTCTTCCGCTGCTCATAGAGATCTTCGTGTTTGATTTCCTTCAAGTCTCTCTTTCTGCATCTGTTAGGCTACCTGGGAGTTTTGTAGGATCTGGAATGGCCAAAACAACCTTATACTATCTTAGTACTGCCTTGATTTTTTCCTTCCACAACTCAAAATATAATCTTCCATCACAATTTCAAACCTTGTTGCAACCATTCTTGAATTTCAAGATTACTTATCTCTGGATCTTTGTTCTCCAAGAATTTGAATCTTGAACTGATCTTGGGTTGTTCTTGGATCTGATACCACTTGTAGGCCCAAAAGAGTTTTTATTCAACCCAATTCCTTTTTAATGGAAACAACCCTAACGATCGATCAGTGGAGGTAGAGAAGTCACGCAACTGATTTCTTTTCTTGACGCGTGGTAGTTTAAAGAGCAGAAAGCATTCCCAGTTTGACAATCAGTCTTCCATGCATTTACAGATTTGTTTTCCCTTCTGAATTCGAATAACCTTTTTGCTCTCTATAGGTTCTTCAAGGTTTCGATGAAGAGAAAAAGTTGATGTAGAGCTTCCAACCCTCAGTTGCTGTCCTGCATGTTTCTATGATGGATCGAAAGAGAAAAGAAATCTAAGAAGAAGAAAGGAGAATAGAAAATGGACACTCAGTTTAAGTGGCTCAGCCAAGAATGCCTACATCCACTGTGCAAGGGAATGTAACTTTTATTACTTTCTTTTGTAGAGATTTTACAATGAATTGACTCTCTCTAACTCACTTTTGTTTCTATTTATAAGCAGATTTTATAACTACAGGGAGAGGAGCTCAAGTGAGCTGGTGGCTAAAACAGAATTTGAAACATTACAGATAAGTATTCTTATTTTCATAACATCATAAGTATCTACCGACAAGAAAATGAGATGTATAGGGGGACTTCCAACAAATTTTCTCTCAAAACTATAGAAATCTGGATCATGGTCGTCATTGTTCAACTCAAGTGTAAGAGCTTCATTTTCAACTTTTGTCTCATATATGTAACTTATTTTCACATCGAACTCTCTTTAGGGTTAACTTTAAGGAGAGCATATAGTTCAATCGTTAAATCTTTTTGTGTTATTTCTTTACATGCAACAATACCATTTAACAAACCTCCTTCATATCTTCTTCCTCACTTTCTTTTTTTCTTCCTCAATCTTTAATTCGAATCACCATCTATAAATCGTAGTTGGGTTTATAAAAGAAGAAGATAAATGATAAGGAAAGTAGTCAAAATTCCAAGGTTATTGGACGATGCTGAAAGAAAAACCATATTTAACCAACCCAATCAATTCCAACAAGAAATTTCAATTGAAAATGTAATTTTTTGCCCAAAAAAAGTTATGAGCCTTTTTAAGCATAAATTATTGTTTTAAACCTAAAGCAATCCATTTCATTTGCTTTGAAAAAAGATGAGAAAGTAATCGTTCAAGTACCTCTTATTATTAAACCATATTTTAAGGTTTAGGCAACCCAAACTTCAAAGCAACGCAGTAAATTTGTAATTTAAATAAAAATGACGAAGCATAACATTAAGGAAAGAGACACATGACATTGTTTTGAAGGCCACATTTCGTAGTTCAGAATGAAAATTTATGTAATCGTAATTGAATTTCATTGATAGCTCAATCATAATGGGTCACAATCGCAAATGTAATTAGATTGCTTTAGATCACGTTTACTCAAAATTATGAGTTTTGTTAAATTTATTGTTACTGTTACTACTATCTTTACCTTTCAGGGTCAAATGGTAACGGTAACAGTAAAAGTATCAAAATTCATAATTTTTTTTCGTTGGAGAAATAACAATAATTGTAACAGTAACGATAATGATATACGACGTAATTTTAAGATACAATTGAATTAATTACCCTCCACTTGTCAATCAGTTTGCATTTTTTTATTACAATTTTGGAAATGAGTCTCATGTGTCAGTACGAATGCAGATAGGGTTGGTAACAGGGTGGGACGAGGTCAGGGATGCACTTCCCATCTCCGTCCCTGTGGGATATTTTAATCTCCGTCTATGCCCCATTCCCCATTTTGAGGAGACGAGGTCGGAGTCGAAAAATTCCATTCGAGGGATTGGTCCCGTAGGGAAAATTTCTCATTTTTTATTTTTTATTTTTATTTACTTTTTATTTAAAATCAATACATTTTTATATTTATATTGAAATGGTACACTTTTTAGGTAACGAATTGATATTATTATTGTTTTATTTATTTAAGTTAATAATAAAAAATGTTTTAAACATTTCTTTATTTTAAAATTTAATAAAAAAAATAAAATTAATTATATAATAAAATGAAATTAAAAACAAAAAACAAAAACATTAGCTTTTAGCTAATGTTTTATGTATGTATGTATATATGTGTGTGTGAGAAAAAATAAAAATAAATTATTCATAGTGGGGTTGGGGTCGGGGATGAGTGGGGATACCCTCCTCATCCCTGCCCTATCCTCGGCTCAAGAACCTGTTTTGGGTCCCAATTTGACCCCATCTCCAATCAAACAAGGGATTCTTCGACCCGATTGTGATGGATACCTATAGGAACCCAACTCCACATAGATTTTTGTCAATTATAGATGCAGAACACGAAAAAATAATACTAAAAATAATCAAATACAACCCATTTTTCACATTAAAATCGATTTATTACGTTTTGAGCCGAATAAGCCTAAATTTCACGGTTACAACTCAACCAAAAAAGCAAAAAGAGAGGGAAAAAAGGGTTTTCCCTCCAAGATCCAACCAAAACGCACGTTCAAACACTGAAAGGCGGGTGGTAAGAAGAGTCCACCTCGGCCCCACTTGTCTCATTCCCCACCACATACAAAAAAATAAATAACCACCGAAATGACGAAAAAGCCCTTTGAAATTAAAACATGGGCATTCCGAAAGAGAGAGAGAGAGAGAGAAAGGGAGGCGGTGGCGGTGGTTGTTCACCGGAATTGGGCGCCGGTGAAGGTCTGGCCAAAGGACCAACCAGCAGGAACGACATTGTTGGAAACAAGCGTACGGCCGTCGCTAGTAGTGAGCTTGAAAGAGAGGGTTTGAGCATCCAAATAGTTGTGGCTTTGCCAGTTCTGTCCCCAGTTTCTTGACATTGATTGCCACCCTCCAGTTTTGGAGCCTTTCACCGACACAGCATGCACATCCCCGGCGCCCCCCACGTTTGTTATCAGTACTAAGTTGAAGTAGGAATGGCCGTTTATTGTGAACCTTACTCCTCCATTCCTCTTACATGGAGCTCTACATAAATCGATAAAAATGAGCATGACTCAAGATGCACGCAACTATTCTTGTTTCAAAATCATTCTAAGAATACGTACAGACATACAATACAAAAATAGTAATCAATATCTTACCTCCGATAGGCGACAGGGACGATGCCGGCGCGGTATTGAGCAATATGGAGGAAGACAGACTGGGAGAGGTCAAAGTGGTGGAGGGGAGGGTTGCACCAGCCGCCGGCGTCATTAGGAAGAGCGTTATTAGGCGGACAGAAGTTGGTAGCAGTGACCAAAATGGAGCCAGGGAGGCACCATTGGGGGTCATCCACACACTTGATCTCATAACAAGACCCACAGCTCAACCCATTGTTGAAAAGCGCAGTGCTAATTGCCGCAGTGTTGGTCCCGTACCCTTCACTGTAAAGATTCCCATACCCACAAGCTCCACCTGTGTTCCCACAACACAATTAATGAATTAAGGTTACTTTTAATTGGTTGATTTTAGTTTTTATAATTTTAAAAGGTTTATTTTACTTTCTATATTTTTAATTTTGATTCATTTTTGTTTTTCAACTTTTAAAAAATGACCATTTTGGTTCCTTCATTTTTATTTTTAGGTTTAAATCTTATTTTGGTCTATGAATTTTGAATGTTGTTCTATTTTGGTCCACAAACATTAAAAAAACATTTGTTCTAGCCCCTAAACTTTTAAAAAATATTTACTTTGATCTCTACTATTAAGATTCTGTTTACTCTTAAACATAATGGTGAGATGTGAGATGACTTGTATTTTTAGATGACTAGGCTATCGAATAAGTTAATCATACTCAAAAATCTAGAGTTTAAATTTTGAATTAGGTAGTAAAAAGATTTTCTATAGGTGATCTCAAAAGTCATTTTGAGTCCAATGCTAGACTATACAATTTCATCCTTAAACAAATTTTTCTTTAAAAAGTTAATATAATTTTATGGACCAAAATAAACATTTTTTAAAAGTTCAAGAATTGAAATGGACGTTTTTGAAAGTTTAAAAACCAAAAATAGAACAAGGTTCAAAGTTCGAGAGTCAAAATAAGATTTAAACCTTATTTTTACTTCTTTCATAAGGGATCAAAATTGTTACTTTTTGAGAATTCAAGGAACAAAAAGAAACAAAGTATGAATCAAAGTTGAAAGTAAAGAACTAAAATGAATATTTTTAAAATACAAATAACAAAAAGAATAAAAAAATAAAAATATATGGATTAAAATGAAACAAAAGTATAAGAACTAAAGTAGTAGTTAAAAGAATTAATTAACTAAACCATAAATTAATTACTTCCTAATCTAAAAAATGAGGTGCATTAATTACTTACCCATTGTGCCGGAAGCATCGCTGCCGCCGTAGAAGGTGGCGTGAGCATGAATCCATGCCGCGGCGGAGGAGAGGAGTGAGAGAAATGGCAATAAAAAGAGAAAATGAAAATTCATTTTTGATGAAGAACGAGGCAGGGAAAAATGGAGGGTGGGAGGGCCAATATATAATGGGGAGACCTCAAGAATCCAAATTTAATAATTAATTCTATTTTACAAAGGTTCCGTACCCACTTTTTTATTATTATTGTTATTATTTGACAACAAATTTTCTACTTTTTTTTATTTTTAATTATTGACTATCTATTATTACAAATTATTTTATTCTTTTTCTGTTTGTCTGTCGTATCTTCTCACCACGTGTATTTTGAACTTTTATATTTTTTTAAGTATTATTATTATATCGAAATATTTTTTTCCTTCTCAAAGTTTTATTAATCTTAAATTTAGACCACGTTGTTTGTATATTATTGATTTTTTTAAAAATTTTTTTATTATTAATATTTTTACTATAAATTTTAAAAATATATTCACATATTGTATTTTGTTGTCTGAAAATCATTAATATTATTTTAAAAAATTTAGAAAAAATAATTTTGAAAGACAAGATTTAAGATTTATTCAAATTATAAGAATTAAAATGGAGTACACAACAAAAGTTGTATTTTAACCTTATTATTAATTTGGAATTTTAAAAAAAATAAAAATTATAGATATTAAAAAATTTCACACAAGTAAAAAATGTCAAATCATTTACAAAAATAACAAAAAAAAATATGGATAGACATCTATAAGCTTTAAACTTTTATCAATTTTAGACTTCTATTAGTTTTTATTATTAATAGACATTCATAAATTTCTATCAACTCCTATAAAAGATATTAAAATTTTGTTATTTTGTATAAATAGTTTTGTTATTTTTTTTTATTTTGAATGTCTCTTTTTTTAAAGACCTAACAAGATTATATTTGTGGCTTGGTAGTCGAACTACACCCATCGTTTGTGCAGCTAGGCTACCGTTTAATTAGAATATGACATATTAATTTGTTTATTTGTGTGGTACAGAGGGAAGCACAATAGTTAAGTGCAGTCTCATTGTTGTAAATAAAGTTTGGGTGAATTGCAAGGAAAAAAAATAAGAAAATGAAGATGACTATTGTTAAAACCTAATAGAGTTCCCCAAGAAAATCCTAGACTTGACAAACCCAACATAACCCTACCCTCATGAATGAGCATTTTAAGTTTTTTCAAATTACTTTATTCCTTTCATATTTTTAATCAACACTGACTTCCATTCATTCTGAGACGTCTTAATTAAATAATGTAACCATTATTTATTAAAGGACTCTTAGATAATCATTTTATTTTTTATTTTTGTTTTTGAAAATTAAGTCTATAGACATTATTTTTACCTCTAAATTTTTTCATTGCTAAACGACACCTAAATAATTTGTAATTATTTAATATTGTCCCAAGAAACTGTGTTCATTATAATTATTTTTTTAATAAAAAAACAAAGATATGTGATAGGTAGAAAAGCAATGGTATAAACCCTAGAACTTGTTTTCCTAAGTAGTTATGCTTGAAACTTACTTTGCCGTTAATGTTTATGGTTGTTAACATAATTGTATAAATATGTTATGAATGTTGTTAGTATGCAGCAGTATTAAGAGGAATAAAATATCCTAAGTGTTAGGCAAGGAGGCTCTTGAGTAGTTTTGGGAGACATCCAACACTTAGTAAAAATTTTGAAAGTATATGTAAAAGGAAGCTAGGCGTGGAGTAGGTTAAGACATGAAAATTTTCTAAGTGTTGGCATATTGGGACTGAAGGAATTAAGCTTAGAAATGAAGGAATTTTCTAGTATTGGAACTAGAAGCTCTTGGGTAGATGGAGAAGTCTCAACACTTAGAAGGAAATTGGAAGGATGGTGGAGTTAGAGTCATGTCATGCTTCTAGGGGGGCCATGTGAAAAGGTTTGGCTAAGTGTAGAATGGGAGTCGTGCATTGAATGCCCTATATTTAGAGATTACTATGGCCATCGAGTGTTGGTGTTGGTCATGACTGATAAAAGGCATGTGTTGGCCCCATTAGATATTAGTTGGGCCAAGGGATGTGGCAAGAGAGCAGTCGAGTGGCCAAGGCAAGCACTAAAGGGGCAGCAAAGCAAGGTGCTAGGCGTGGGCTGCGAGGGCGCGATGGTCGTGCGGACTAGCGATTAGAGGCTAAGTGTGGGTTGGTTATAGGCATATGCGATGGCTCTTACGGGTAATTTAGCATTGAAGGAGAGTTGATGTATGAAGGTTAGTTGGGACTATGTTGGACGGACAAAGTGTGGCCTAAGGCATGGCGATGAGTGCATTGGCTATGTGCGTGCGTTGGCCGAGTGAGGGGTTGGAGTAAATGCAAGCCTTATGCATTAGAATGAAGGAGAAGAGTTTAGCCTAAACACTCGTTTAGTGGGTTAAGTGGTGTCATTAGAGGCCTTAAACATAGGTTAGTGCCCAAGATGTCACTAAATTAGACCCCTTAGTCATGCAAGGCTTACTATAAATATGAGTTTGTGAAGAACGAATCTGTTTGCCCAATTCTCTTGTGCTTAAAGGAATGAGCTAATACCAAATTGTGCTTCAATTATTGTTGAAAGAGACCTAAGGTTTCCAAGAAGAAATTCACACGAATTCATACTGAAATTTTGAAGAATTTGAAGAGTGTTCCAAATTTTAGTTCACCCAAGGAAGTTGGAACGATTGGAAGATTTTGATCTCGTCAAACGGAATCGGAAGCTAAAATTTTAAGGTAAGAGAGTTAAGATGACTAAGAACTTATTCTTAGAAGGAAATTTTGCAAGATATTGTCTTGATTTTAAGTTATAAGAGCTAAAAATTGAATTTGAAAAGTGTCGTGGATGAACAACCAGACAACTACAACAAAAGGACAAGCAAGCAGTTGGCCTAGGCAGGGAGACGAGTGAGCGTGCACAGGTGTTGACAAGTGTGTGCAAGGCGATACGGTTAAGGCCGTGCGGTGGAAGGGTGCCATCGCCAAGAATATGCTAAGTCTAAGTGCCCAACAAGCGCCCAATGCCTAGAAGGTGTGTGTATCCTAGTGCTTACTTGAACGCCTATGCGTTTGTGCTTTGTGCCCAACCAATCAAGTTACATGTTGAACGGCTAAGTGTTGGGTGATGTGTTAGTAGGAGGCCAAGCGTTGGTAAGCTTGTAAAGGAAATTCTAAATGAACTGCTAAGTTTTAATACTAGAATTAAGCTCAAAAGGGAGCCAATGTTGTTAACCAAAGGTACTTATCCTTGTCATAGGGAAAACGCAAGTCAGAGAAATCTATAATCCTTGTGGAAATAGCACAAGATAGTGAGTGACTAATTTTAATAAGGATTTACCTTAACCTAATTTCTATGTTTTATGCTATATGTTTCCTTTGATGGTTTCAAACATATACTTGCTTGAAATAACAAGTATTTGCATCATGTCTTTAACATGATTTTGATAAGTAACTTTTCAAACGCATGTTTGACATAAAGGTGTCAATGAGGTTGGATGCATGGTTTTTTTCTTTAAAAGGTTGAGGCTTTATGTATAATAAAGCATACAATTTAGTAAGCTTTGAGCCAAAATTTTTAAGTATATTTGTCATATTTTTAAATCAAAAGCATGACAAATCTTAAGAAGAATTTTATTAGGATGCTTAAGTTTTATTAAATGAAACCATGTGTTGGCACGCATTCTTATAAGTTAAATTATTTCTCATACCTATACTACATTTAAGTATGTTTTCAATGACATGCTTAATACTTGAAATCCTATCACTTAGCCTAAAATATATTTTTAAATATTTTTTTTTATCAAATAAACTTAATATTCAAGGAGACGAAGGTATCTGGATCTCCTGATATCTAAGAAGTTGACGTTATCTAGGGTGTATATACTAATGTTAGTACTAGCTTTTGGGACATATCTATGTACACATATGATTAGTATCATCGACGTTGATTGTATTGGGATTACTCTACATCAACTAAGGTAATCGACATTGAGTGATCGAGCAAAAGGACTCTCCATCAACTAAGGCAAAGAAAGATGACCTTTTCTCAAACAAACCAACGATGATTGAGATTTCCAAGGTTTTATAAATACTCATAGAAATATTGTTTTTTTTTATGAAAATAGAACTGTTTTCCAACCCTAGGGAATGGAAAGACATGTTTATTTAGTAGGCTATGTTTTCTTATCATGCTCTTTATATAAATATGTTGCAAAAAGAACATCACTCACTAGGCATTTTTAGCTCACTCTTTTTAGATGTTTTAATCTCCCCAAGTAGTGGTCAATTTCCTAGAGCCTAGCTGATTTGCCAATCTACCACAAATCTCAAAGATCTCATAAAACTAGAAGTTTAGATGATCCGTCATGTTTTCTTTAAGTGTTCTTTAAGGGCAAAGGGTAGAACCCTAGATGGCAATGTTGTAATATAACCCTATGCAAGGTTGTTTTGGTTATGTATATAAGTTTATGAGCGTTTTGATGTGATAATAGACTTTGTATGCCTATGGGTTTGGACGAGGATATGTGACACAGAAGATATATATATATATA
>NC_052354.1:23395606-23406516 GCF_009727055.1 Benincasa hispida
GATATTATCTGTTTATCAAGTACAACAGATACAATAGAAACAGGTTTCAGAAGTAGGTTGGGTTGTAAGTGTCATAAGAGAGTTGACATCTACTATGTTCACATTTTTTTCTAAGTTAAGAAGGTAGTCTGGAAGGGGGTGTGACAGATGGTACAGACAGAAACTTAAGAGGGCTAGAGAGAAGACCAAAAGAAAAAGAAGATAAAAATTGTAATTACATAAAGTCGTTAAGTAAAGAAAAATAGTGGTTGGACTATAATTTGTAAAGAGTTTAAATCAATGCGAGCAAAAGCCAGCAAAATGGCAGATGCTTTCCAAAATTTGATGACAATGTAGCGTTATTGAAAATACAGTTGTTTCTTTTCGGTAAAAAAAAACAATAGATACATATAGACTTCAAATCATTCTCCCATATTATTCAACTAAAATAAAGAGAGAAAAAACAATAGAAATTTTCGTTACTCTTCTCTCCCAAAAGATTAATGACGCACCTTTTTGAATAAGGGTCGATAAAGACACTCGAAGTTGGAAAGAAAATCCCAAAAAAACCCATCCTAGTAATATATATTTGACCATTTTTTGGTTGAAAACTAGTATAGGTGTGTGTTTAGCTCCTAATTTTTTTTCATAGTTATAATGAAATTCTACTTTTATGAATGGTCAATTTATTAGTGTGATTGTTGTATGAATATGGATATTTTTGGGCTAAATTATAAAAACTACTCTTTATGTTTGCACTTTGTTTTTGAAAGACCTTTACCTTTGTAATTTGTTTCAATTTTTTTTTTTTAAATACTCTGCCATTAGTTTTAGATGAAAATTGTTAATACTTTATTCAAAAATATTCCCGAACTTTTAATGTTTCATTAATATTTTTAAACTTAAAAATACTTTTATCGATTGAATATGGACAATTTTTCTTCTTCTTGAAAGTTTTAAAGATTGGAATGAAACAATGAGATTGAGAGGGTACTAAAGGAGAGAAAAAAAATGTGAGAAATGGAGAGATTGTTATGTCATAGATTGAAGAAGAAGAAATGGAAGAGGGAATAGGTGATCTAAGAGGGGTAGATAAACGATTTTTTTTCATATACTAGTTGTAAGAATATTTTTAAGATTTTTTAAGATTAATGGTATAAATGTAATTTTTGAAAATCTAGGATTTTTTTAAAATGAGATATTAACGTTTTTCGTCTATATATTAATGGCAAGAGTATTTAATTTTTTTTTTTTTTTTTTTTTGAAAAAAGCTAAAAGATTTTAACAAAGTATTGAAAGTTTATAAGAATTTTTTTGAACAAATTACTAATGTTTCCATCCGAAGTTAACCATAAGAATATTTAAGAAAAAAGTAGTTTAAAAGTATTAATTAAACAAAATACAGAGTTTAGGAATTCTTTTCATAATTTAACATTTTAAAAAACATATTTTGCCACATGAAAAGCTGATTGAAAAGGTAGCCTAATAGACTAGTAACAGCCTAATAAGAGGGATAAGCAGGATATTTGGGGTGCGGGGCATGGGGGTGGGGAATAAATTGAAAAACGACACGAGAGATTTTCAAAAATAGAAAAATAAGAAAAATTTTACGCACAACAAAATTTAATTATAATTGTGATAAATATTATTGTCAATGTCAATCATAGGTAGACGTTGATAGAAGTCTATCAGCATCTCTTGATGATAGAAACTGATACAAATCTATCACTAATACACGTTGATAGAAAGTTTATCAATGTCTATACATGATAGAAACTGATAGAAGTTTATAATTGATACTATCAGTGATAGAAACTAATATAAATCTTTTACTTATAGAAGTTGGAAGAAATCTATCAGTGTCTATCAATATTTTTTTACTATTTCTAAAATAGTTTGACAATTTTTTATTTAAGAAAATTAAATTTCATATCCATATTCAACTCTCATGTAATAAAAATCTATGAAAATTACTCGGTGGATTCCAACATCACTTATCTTTGTATTTCTTATTGTCGAAAAAGCATTTTGTAACCCTAGGGGTATTTTAGTAATTATGTGTAACCTAGGGCTTCCCACTAGTCTATTTATTTGGCCTATTCTCTTGTACTTTGTGTATCAGAATTAATAATAAAAATCAATGTCTATCATGATTTTTCTCCCTCTACTAGGGTTTCCACGTAACTGTGTTGTTATTCTCTTCCCTACTCTTTTATTTTTGACATGGTATCAGAGCAAAGGGACGAAACCTTAGCCATTATGGAGGAGAACCATCCACAGTCGCCTTCAGCTGGTGGATCTTCGAGTTTTGATATGAAAATTGCTATTCGAGTCGCGGTAAATGAGTGTTTTCAAGCTGCCTTACCAGAATTAATTTCTGTCGTCCAGTTGCAGTCAACAGAAAGCCGCCATCAATGAGAGCCGCACATGGACAGATCTGAAGAATACACAAACAAAGTCGATCTGCATCGTCTCGCACCGCCATCGACTGATCCCTCAGGTACGGCTCCGATCAGGTACGGCCGCAGCAACCCCTCAGACCCATCGCGAGGCGCAAACTAAGATCTGGCTTCCATACATATGATCGGGGACGTCCGCATCTGCAGCAACCCTTCGGCAGACAGAGTTTCTTTCGATCGCGCCTTCGACCCGCAGCTTTTCCGATCGACAACAGGGTGGCTTCTGATTGCGCCTAGGGCTTCAGACCTTCTTCGACAGCTTCCGATCGAGCCTAGGGCTTCGGCTTCGACCTGCAAACTCAACTGCGCGGCCGTACCCTAGGTTTTTTCGCGTCAAGATCCGGCGAACCACTCGTCCAGCAATAGAACAGGAACCTCTTCGATTCTGCCCTAGGCGCATTCGACCGACAACCGCCTCCAGCCGATGACTACCTTTCCAGCCGTCGATTTCCTTACAAGCCGTTAGTGGCTGCCTGTTTCCAACCGGTTGTGGCTCGACCCAATACCTAGATGAAAGCCTGGTAAATTCTTTCCCTATTTTACCTACTACACAAATATCCTGCTTGTATTTCCTCAGTTGACATAACGACCAGCCTGGAGTACGGTTGAAATCAGTACCATCGTCCAGTCAAGGCAATATACAGTCTTTTGGTCTTATTAGTGTGAATGATAAAAAACCTTGGATTGTGACTCAGGGGCGACGAATCATCTTACTGGTACCTTCTGATAGTTTTCTTCTCATATTATCCAAGTGCTGGTAACGAACGAATTAGGATTGCAGATGGGTCGTTTCGCAACCTGTTGCAGGAAAAGGGGATTTATCTTCGTTTAAGGTTTTGGTTTGTGGACGTTTTGCATGTTCCTAAAATTTCATATAATTTGTTATCCATCAGTAAGATTTACGAGATTTGAATTGTCAGGCAGTTTTTTCACCCGACTCTGTTTTATTTCAGGATCTAAGCTCGGGGATGACGATTGGCACTGCCCGGCATGATGTGAGACTCTACTTCCTAACTGATGATGTTTCCTCTAGGAATGATTATAGGACTAGCCATGTCTTCTTAAATTTTTCTACCTCTGAGAATGATTTTCTGTTATGACATTACCGCTTAGGGCATCCGAACTTTCAGTACATGAAACACTTATTTCCACAATTATTTCGAAATATTAATGTGTCTTTAAAGTGTGAAGTGTGTATTCGTGCCAAACAGAGTCATGTCTCCTTTCACTCCCAGCCCTATAAACCATCCAAACCCTTCACCTTAGTCCACAGTGATGTTTGGAGTCTCTCACCAACCACAACCTCCACAGGGAAACGCTGGTTTGTCACTTTTATAGACGATCACACTCGACTTACTTGGGTCTTTCTTCTCACTGATAAGTCTGAGGTGTTATCTGTATTCCAGCAATTTTATGCCACTGTGAAAACCCAGTTTAATGCCAGGATTGGTATTTTGAGAAGTGACAATGGGCGGGAATTCTTTAACGCTTCCTTTCAAGAGTTTCTTACTTCCAAAGGGATTATCCACCAGAGTTCGTGTGCCTACACTCCCCAACAAAATGGGGTAGTAGATAGAAAAAATTGTCATTTGGTGGAAGTTGCTAGGTCCTTAATGCTATCACATCACTCCCGTCTTACCTATGGAGTGATACCATCCTTACTGCTACTCACTTAATCAACCGAATGCCTTCCCGGGTCCTCAATTTTCAAAACCTTAGACTGTTTAAAAGAGTAATACCCTACGACTTGTTAAGTCTCCGATGTACCACTTCGAGTTTTTGGTTCTCAAAAGTGCGTCTTTGTTGGGTATCCACTCCATCAGCGCATGTATAAATGTTACCACCCATCCTCTCGCAAATATTTTGTTTCCATGGATATCACCTTCCTTGAGGATTAGCCCTTCTTCCCTGTTAACCATCTTCAGGGGGAGACCTCTAGTGAAGAGACTAACTGGTCTACATATACAATTCCCTTGAAGTCTGCCCCTATTCCCGAACATGTTGGTCCTATCCTTCCTACCAATCAAGTCCCATGGATAAGATTATAGGAAAAATCTCAGGAAGGAAACAGTGTCACCTGTTGCATCTCCGGCTCCGGTCCATGAGTCAAACCCGACATCAGGTACATGTATTCCTGAAATTAATGAGATTGATACTTGTACTAATGAGTGCAGAGAGAAAAAATGAGGGAAAGGTACTGATAGCACCACTATAGCAGATGGGAAGACGACAGTGAATGACGATTCAGACACAACTCTAGAAAATGTGAGTGATACTAAAGATAATGGTGAAAAATGTGTGATTTCTGAAGATGAGAAACAGAAAGAGAAGACTAGTGATCACAATGAAAATTCTGACAGTTTGAAGGAATATGATGCTTCTCTTGATCTTCCAATAGCCCTGAAGAAAGGTATTCGATCATGTACAAGGTACCCTATGCATAGTTACATGACATATAGTAACCTGTCATCAGAATTTAGGGCTTTTACCACTAGTTTAGATGCAGGGGTGATACCGAGTAACATACAGAAAGCAATGGAATTGAAGTTTAGAAAGCTGCTGTTATAGAGGAGATGAGAGCTTTGGAGAAAAATGGAACGTGGGACCATGTAATCCTACCTAAAGGGCATAAGACGGTTGGGTACAAATGGGTTTTCATTATAAAGTACAAGTCAGATGAGACTATTGATCGGTACAAAGCCGGGTAAGTTGCCAAAGGGTTTACTCAAATCTTTGGGGTAGATTACTCCGAGACATTTTCTCCCGTAACTAACCTCAATACTATCTGAGTATTGCTATCAGTTGCAGTTAACAAAGATTGGCCCTTTTATCAACTGGATATAAAGAATGCCTTTCTCAATGGAGAACTTGAGGAGGAAGTCTACATGAATCCTCCTCCTGGATTTGAAGATTAGTTCAAACAGCGAGTCTGCCGGCTGAGAAAGTCGCTATATGGGTTGAAACAGTCTCTGAGAGCCTGGTTTGATAGATTTGCCACATTTGTCAAAGGACAAGGATATACCTAAGGGCATTCAGATCATACACTTTTTACAAAGAAGTCAACTTCAGGAAAGGTAGCAGTTCTCATTGTGTATGTTGACGATAATGTGCTCTTCGATGATGATGATGTTGAAATTGTGAAACTCAAAGCAAAGATGGCCAAAGAGTTTGAAATTAAAGACCTTGGGAAGTTAAGATATTTTCTCAGAATGGAAGTAGCCTGGTCTAGGGACGGAATCTCAGTGTCCCAACAGAAATACACGATTGATCTTCTAACAGAAATGAGAATGACTAGGTACAAACCTGCTGACATTCTAGTTGAATATAATTCAAAGCTCAGCAATACTAGTAACAGTGTTCCGGTCAATAAAGAAAGGTATCAACGATTAGTTGGGAAATTGATATACTTATCTCATACAGACCTGATATTTCATATGCAGTGAGTGTCGTCAGTTAGTTTATGCAGGCTCCTAGTGAAGAACACATGATAGCAGTTGAACGCATCCTTCGATATCTAAAAGATACACCAGGTAAGGGGTTAATGTTCAAGAAGTTTGATAAACGCTGCATTGACCTACACTGATTCTGATTGGGCAGGGTCTGTTGTTGATAAAAAATCAACATCAAGGTATTGCACATTTTTTTGGGGTAATCTTGTGACCTGAAGGAGCAAGAAACAGGGAGTTGTGGCCAGGAGTAGTGCAGAAGCTGAGTATTGGGCCATGAGTTTAGGGATATGTGAAGAGATCTGGTTGATGAAAGTGTTGTCAGATCTTCATCAAGAAAATGAGCTCCCAATGAAACTGTTTTGTGACAATAAGGCAGCAATAAGTATTGCAAATAATCCTGTTCAGCATGACAGAACAAAACACGTTGAGATCGACCGGCACTTCATCAAGGAAAGACTTGACAACGAAAGTATATGCATTCCTTATGTTCCCTCAAATCAACAATTGCAGATGTGCTCACAAAAGGATTACTGAGACAAAGCTTTGATTACTGTGTCAGCAAGTTGGGTCTTATTGATATTTACGCCCCAACTTGAGGGGGAGTGTTGAAAAAGCAGCTTGTAACCCTAGGGGCATTTTAGTAATTATGTGTACCCTAGGGCTTCCCACTAGTCTATTTATTTGGCCTATTCTCTTGTACTTTGTGTATCAAAATTAATAATAAAAATCAGTGTCTATCATGGTTTTTCTCCCTATAATAGGGTTTCCACGTAACTGTGTTGTTATTCTCTTCCCTACTCTTTTATTTTTGACACTTATCAAATTGTTCGACCATAATTTGTTATAGAGTAAATTCTTCTTATTATTTTTATGAAATATTTTAATTATTTTTTGTGTGAATGATAAAAGTAGAATGCATAAAGATAAGTGCATCCTGGGATCCACCAAATATTATGCAAAATTTATTTCCTAAACTTTAATGGATAACAATTTAGGTCTTTATACTTTTAAATTTATAATAATTTAGTCTTTTAACTTTAATAAATAATAATTTAACAATTTAGTCTCTATCTTAAAGAAACAATGGTATGATTTAATTAAATTTCTTATAGTGTAGATTGAGAATTCATTGGGGAATTAGATTTATTTGTAAACTATAAATACTAAGTTGTTACGTAATAAAATTGACACTTAATTTTGACGAAACTTTTTACGGTAGGGACTAAATCATACAACTTGTAAAGTATAGAGACTAAATCATTATTTATTAAAGTTTGGAGATTACATTTACAGATATGAATGTACATGGACTAAATTGTTAAGAAATAAAGTTTAGAGACTATATTGTTATTTTCACGAAAGTTTAGGAATCAAAAGAATTTTTTAACCTTATTTCGTCCAATTCCGCCGGCCTCAATAGAAAATTGAAAATAAGAGATTTAATGTGAACAAAGTTGTATTTGTGTTTTTTTTTTTTTTTTTTTGGGAACAAATTCAGGAATCTGAATTTTTCATTAAAGAATTGTTTTAAGTGTATTTGATAATATATTTACAATGATATTTAGGTGCATTTATCTTTGTGCATATCACCTTATTATCCAATCATTTTTCTTCTTACAAAATTAAAGTAACTCCTCTTAGTCTTTCTTTTAAATAATTTATTATTTTTTGTGTAGGATTATAACATAATGCACAAAGATGAGTGTATATTAGGATTGAACCAAGTACTGCTCATATATTTATTAACTACAAAACAAGTTGCCAAATTAAGAGCCTCTTTGAATTGACTAAATGTTTTTTAAAAAAGTCATTTTCATTTAAATTTTGTTAATAAAAACTATTTAAAATACACTTTGAGAATGTTTCAAAAGTTATTTTGAGTGGTTGTCCAAATACTTCAATTTTTTTCAAAGTAACTTATTTTCAAAATTAAACACTTAAAATGTTAAACCAAATACACCTTAAGTATAAACTTAATAATAATTAACATGTACTACATCTCATTATTGTATTTTCAAAGTAAAAAATATTAAACTATTGTAGAGATAAGCAGATGTTCTGTTGTCCTTATCATCTTCATCTCTATTTTTTGAAAAAACAAAAAATCATAGATGAAAATGATAAGGACAACCGAACATCTACATATCTTCATCTATATATTTGTTATACTAAAAAAATCATAAAATTTGTTGTAACTATCCAATAAATATTAAGTTGAATAATAAATTAATATGAATTAATTTCTAAACAATTTTTACGCTAGAAATTTTGTATAGTTATTATGTTGTAATATCGTATAATTTATAGTACATTATATAATAATACATATTTTAATTCAACAAAAATTAAATAAATTTAAAGCATGAAATATTCTCTACTTATTAATGTTTTTATCCTTTTATTTAATATAATTCGTACGTATTCAAGTTTTAAATTCAAAATATAGGTATATTGAAAACATTAAATAAAAAATGATCCATCGAACGTATATTGGCTTGCTTAGTGAATTTGAAAGCATATAATAATATCTAGATTGTCTTTCAAACATATCTTAACATTTATGCACTTAAAAAAAATTTAGTTAAATTATAAATTTGGTCACTAATGTTTAGAGAAAATTGAATTTTAGGGTGTGTTTGGAACACATTTTCAAGTATTTAATTTAAAAAATAAGTCATTTGGAAAGAAATTGAAGTGTTTGGCAAACACTCAAAATAGTTTTTCAAATTTTATTTAATAAGTTTTTATCAGAAGTGTTGAAATACTAACGAGTTTTTTGAAAAACACTTTTTTCTCAAGTCAATTCAAACAAACCCTTAATCTGATAGTCTTGCAAAGAAAAATCGTACAAATTTTAAATTAGTTACTTTTACATAAAAATTAGTTTAATATGTTATATTCTAAAACCAACCTCATTTATCTAATCTCTGTCCCAATATTTGGTGTCGGAGTGTGATGAAGGTGTTAGGGATGTATTAACCTAGTTGAGATATTTCGGTGTACCTACTAATCTTTCTACCTTAGTATCTCATTCAATATATAAAAAACTATAAAACATTAGACCAAAATATATGAACCTTAAATATAATAATTGTAGATCAGCATTTGTCAAATAACTTAAAGTTAGACCGTCGAAAAGAACTTAACTCAACTGACATTAGTATGCATTGAAGACTAAGAGGTTCGTGATTAAAATTCCCCATCAATTGGTACGAGAATAAATTGCTAAAGCCATGGCTATATTACTCATAATAAAACGAAATATGTCCAAATATTATCATTTGGGAAATGATTGAATGGAAATATCCAAAATTAAATTAAATTGACTCATGTGGGATGGATATCCGTGAGATCATGAAATTGATTACAGATGGAGTGAGAAGATTAGCTGGCAAGGTGGTTCAAGTTATATATATATATATATATATTAAAAAGATATTTATCAGAAAATAATGATTTTCATGCAGAAGATATATATCGAGATTTGCATGCAAAACCCTATAATTAAAAATTGTTAAAAATGACTATGGAAGAAACAACACCGCGATTTTCGAATCTATGTTTATATTATTTGGGTTAATTAATGCCAAATAGTAATTATGACACGATTCATTAATTTTAATGTATTAATTTGGTGTGTGTATTTTGATTATTTTTTTAATTAAAGAAAGACAACTATTGTTGTTTTTTCTTTTTTATTTACGAGATTTTCATATCAAACTTACTTTGACTTTTGCTTTATTGTCAATTTATTAATGTGGAATATCTATGGAGTTTTGTTCGTATGTATATACATGGTATTTTACTTATAAACTAATATAACATGGTGAAAAACAAAAGTTGGGTGGTCTTTGTGCAACTAGGGTTTGTGTTTAACGATGTATCCTTTTTGGGAAAAATGTTTTAAAGTAAAATATACATGTTATAAAGCACTTTTAATAGAAAATTAAATTAGTTTAATATGTTGATGCACAATTGGGCGGAGAATTTGGATCCGGCCCTTCACGTGTGTGTTAAAGATTGACAATTTTGTTGTATAATTAGGAATAAAAACTCTAGGTCATAGTTTTTTTAAGTATAACTCTAGGTCATAGTTGGATACTCATAAACCATTAATGTTGATATATCATTGTATTCTATTAATGATATACTACCATAAGTGATAGACATCGGTGATAGACTTCTGTCATTGGATAGAATCTGATAACTCCCTAAAAGGGTTATCTTTCTCGGCCTAATTCGTGTTAGTTCTCAGGAATTTAATATTTAATTGTGTTCTTAAATACGTAATCGAGTAAAGGAAGTTAACAGGATATTCTAGATGCAAAAGGACCAAAACAGAGCTCATAGCAACCAATGGGAGCCAAACACAACAAGGAAGCCCCTAAAGAGGACAGTGCCGCGTCGCTGCGCGACACTAAAGGCAAAATAATGCAAATTTATGCAATAACGGTGCGGTACTATATTGAAGCGCTGCAACGCTATCGCACACACATAGGGATGGGCCGCAGTGCTGTGGCACAACGATAAGGACCTCTTGAGTACCATGATGCCACTTTGATTTCCTATATATATCAATCATGTTTTTAGGGTGCTGGGACATGAAAAGAAAGGAGGAGATGGAGAGGTGTCGAGGGTCCTTATAATCAAATAAAATTCATAATTACTGAAGTCTACTACTACTACAAAGATGTAGCAATAGTGGCATGTTTGGGCCAATCCGCAGGGAAGCACAAGATAAAATTTCATTTAAGTCAATTCTATAGTTATAGTGGTAAATGGGGGGAGCGGGGTTCAGAGTGGATAGAAATAAGTTGTATGAAATAAATAGAAAGTGGGTAAATGTAGCCTATGATTAGAAATTCTAGTATCGGGAGCAAGAAAGGATGCCCATACAATTTTAATCATTGACATCCTTTGAAGTTTTAGGTGCTCATTATCATTCTTAATAGCTCCAAATTAACCTCGAATGGCCTGTGATACTTTGAAATGCACGATTTTCTCAAGTTCTTACAAAAATAAA
>NC_052354.1:23406541-23526148 GCF_009727055.1 Benincasa hispida
TTGCCATTCGAGGTTAATTTGGAGCTATTAAGAATGATACTGAGCACCTAAAAACTTCAAAGGGGCAAAGGACAAAAATGCCCTCAAGTTGTCTGGCGCAGCGATGCAAATTCTAGTAAGCAATGAAGTTCAGCAGCGCCACGGCTCCAAACATTTTACACAATGCCACGTTGGCGTGTTGCAACACGATGTTAGAGGCAGAAGGTCCCTTTAGGGCAGGTTCTATACATAGGTCGTCAAAAATCCTCATAAAAACACTCCTCTCTTATAAAGAGTAATCTCTAACTTTACTCTCAAACTCTCCCTCTAGAAATTCTCCCAATTTCTTAGTTTTTTACTTCTATCCCTTATATTTCTTATTCAAGAAGCGCGTTCCTACAAGCTGGATCTTTTACAGAAGTGATGTTCACAAGCTGGTTCCTTGCCAGAGTCATAGCAAGGGATCTCGGATTAGAAGAATTTCAAGAAGGAGATTACTGGTTCGAGGATGTTTTTTGTTGCATTTTGTGGATCGACAAAGTTAAGCCACTTAACCTTATCTATTTAATATTATATTTTTAATTGTTTCAAGAATCAAAGAACATGATACACGCACATCCACTTGAATTCAATTCCTTTCTACTTTGTTTAATGTGTTTATTATGTATTTATGTCAACTTGTAAATAATTCGTGCATTGTCAGTGTTATCACAGTGCCATTCGAGGTTAATTTGGAGCTAATTAAAGATGATAATGAGCACCTAAAACTTCAAAGGATGTCAATGAAATATTGTATTGGATCTCTTTTCTTGCTCCCGATCTAGAATTTCTAATCATAGGCTACATTTTACCCACTTTCTATTTATTTCATACACTTATTTCTTCATCAACCCGCGCTCCCCCATTTACCACTATAACTATAGAATTGACTTAAATGAAATTTTACTTGCACTTCCCTGCGGATTGGCCCAAACATGCCACTATTGCTACATCTTTGTAGTATAGTAAGGCTTCAGTATTTGAATTTTATTTGATTATAAGGACCCTCGACACTCTCCTCCATCTCCTCTTTCTTTTCATGTCCCAGCACCCTAAAACATGGATTATTATAATAGGAATCACAGTGGCATCATGGGCTCAAGAAGGTGCCCATTTCGCTCGTGATGCGTCATGCATTTTGTTCTCGCCTGGGCCATCCCATATGAGTAGATGTGCGCAGTTTCGATAGCGTCTGCTCACCGCTCCAATTTTATCTTGTGTTACCGCCACCAGTTACTTGCATCTCACACTATATCATATTTTGTCCTATTAGGTCTTGTCCTCCCCAGCAGACGCAACACATAGGGCACTGTCTCTCTAACCTTATATAGAGGGTGGTCATTCCTTGTTGTTGTTTGCCTTCTCGATTTTTTGGTTACTATAAGCCTCTAGTTTTATCCCTGAGCATACTTTCTTAGAATTTATCGCTTATACTCTTCCTATAATACGATTACGTATTTTAAGAGACTAACAATTACTAATATATATAATTCCTCTTGAGACGTAAACTCAACGAAATTATTGCTTCTCGCACATATAGCATCAAACTCTTTTAGGCAGTTTATTTACAGTCTTCTATTTCCTCTCAATGTAACGTGCTATCAAATCCAGATGTCTATATCACATAACATATTGGTAAGGAATTTCATATTATTAAATTTAGAACAATGATGATATTTTCCCTATTAATTGGTTTAATGATTTATCCATACTTATGTCCGTGTAAGACTCCTTATAACCCTTTTTCAAGGTGTGAATCATTAATTTTCTTTAACCCTAACTAATATCTTTTATTTTTTACTTCATAATATTTCTTTCTTATCCATAAATTAGTTCTTTATTCTCTTTTTCTATACTTATAG
This sequence comes from Benincasa hispida, assembly GCF_009727055.1. Taxonomy (NCBI): domain Eukaryota; kingdom Viridiplantae; phylum Streptophyta; class Magnoliopsida; order Cucurbitales; family Cucurbitaceae; genus Benincasa; species Benincasa hispida. The sequence goes on from NC_052354.1 coordinate 23,408,422, forward strand.
AATTCTTTCCATCTTTTTGTAAGAATCGTCCTTTACTGCCTCAATATTGTGCAATACTTTTAACTCCAGTTATAAGACTTTTTGTTTTCTGTCAATCATCCTTTGTTCTCCTATTACTTTGGATCTCTTTTTTATTCACTTTTAATAACATAGGCTATAATTTTTTAGTTCTTCGTTTATACTAAATAAAATAAAATACTAATCTCCGACCTTAGACGTTTTCTTTATAATCCTAATTACTATAACAATAACAAAAAATTGTTTAAAATCTCTAACCACACACGTGAAGGGGCGGATCCATAATGCTTCTCCTGCCCATAATCTGTGCTCATCTATATATATGTTTAAACTAATCTAATCTTTCTCTATTAAAAAAGTTGATTTGATAACATTCGATTGTATTTTACTTCTCAACAATTTTTCCAAAAAGGATATATCTCGATTAAACATCTTTAACCCTGAGTTGCACACTCATAGCAACCACACTTTTGTCTCTCTTTTTTCAACAATGTTTATATTTAGTGTATAATTCTTCAAAAATTTACCATGACTATTAGCTAGATATTCCAATACTATACAGTTACGAATAAAATATATCCATTTAACTATTCCATCATTCAATTAAATTGCAATTAAAAGCCAAAAAGTCAATAAGTTAAGTACATTGATATGAAAATATCTCGTAATATACAAAACAGTAAAATACCAATCACAGATATATCCAGTTTGTCTTTAGTTTTTAAATTAAAAAAGATACGAATATATCAAAATTAGAAACACCATTAATTTAAAATATACGTCATATAATATAATATAAACAATACATACAAAGAAATTAATGCATTCGTGTTTCAGGATATTTATGTATATTTTATGCATTTAATAGAACTATATACTCACAAATTAAATATAACTTGAGATTTCGGACTCATTTCCCTTTCCTTGGTGTTCTGTTTTTCTTTTCTTATCTCCAATATATATCAATTTTACAACAACTTTTTACCTTTTAATAGGGGTGCATGCTCTCGACTATAATCTTCTGCCATGAAAATCATATATTTTCTGAATATCTTATATATTATATATATATCTTGAACCACCTTGCCAGCTAATCTTCTCACTCCATCTTGTATCAATTTCCATGATCTCCACTGATATTCCATCCCACATGAGTCAATTTTAATTTAATTTTGGATATTTCCCATTCAATCATTTCCCAAATGATAATATTTGGACATATTTCGTTTTATTATGAGTAAATATGCCATGGTTGCAATTTTATTCTTGTACCAACTGATGGGAATTTTAATCACGAACCTCTTAGTTCCTATGCATACTAATGTCAGTTGAGTTAATTTTTTTGCGTCTAACTTTAAGTTATTTGACAAATGCTGACTACAATTATATATTTAAGGTTCTATTTTTTGGTCTAATGTTTATAGTTTTGTATATATTGAATTAGATTAACTAAGGTAGAAGGTTAGTAGTACCACCGAATATTCTCAAATAGGTTGATACATCCCTAACACCTTCATCACACTCCGACACCAAAATATTGGACAGAAGATTAGATAAATGAGGTTGGTTTTTAGAATATAACTATTAAATAATTTATGTAAAAGTAACTAATTTTAAAATTTGGACGATTTTTTTTGCAAGACTATCAGATTAGGTTTTGTTTGGAATTGACTTGAGAAAAAAGTGTTTTCAAAAACTCGTTAGTATTTTTCAAACATTTCTGATAAAAACTTATTAAATAAAATTTGAAAAACTATTTTGAGTGTTTGCCAACAACTCAATTTTTCCAAATGACTTATTTTTTAAATTAAATACTTGAAAATGTGTTTCCAAACACACCTAAATTCAATTTCTCTAACATTAGTGACCAAAATTTTAATAATTAACTAAATTTTTTTAAGTGCATAAATGTTTAAGATATGTTTGAAACACAATCTAGATATTATTATATGCTTTTCAAATTCATAAAGCAAGAGCATAATACGTTCGATGGATCATTTTTTATTTAATGTTCAATATACCTATATTTTGAATTTAAAAACTTGAATACGTACGAATTATATTAAATAAAAGGATAAAAACAAATAGAAGAATATTTCATGATTTTATTTATTATTTGTTGAATTTAAATATGTATTATTATATTATGTACTATAATTATACGATTATTACAAACATAATAACTATACAAAATTTCTAGCGTAAAAATTGTTAGAAATTAATTCATATTAATTATTATTCAACTAATATTTATTGGATAGTTACAACAATTTTATGATTTTTTTAGTATAACCAAAGATGAAGATTGTAGATGTTTGGTTGTCCTTATATTTCATCATTGATTTTTGTTTTTTCAAAAATAAGAGATGAGATGATAAGGACAACGAACATCTGCTATCTCTACAATAGTTTAATATTTTACTTTGAAAATACCAATTAATGAGATGTTAGTACAGTTATATTATTATTTATTAACTTAAGGTGTATTGTTTAACATTTTAAGTGTTTAATTTTGAAAATAAGTCACTTTGAAAAAAATTGAAGTATTTGGACAACCACCAAAATAACTTTTGAAACATTTCTAAAGTGTATTTTAAATAGTTTTATTAACAAAATTTAAATGAAAATGACTTTTTCAAAAACATTTGTCAATTCAAAAGAGGCTCTTAATTTGGCAACTTGTTTTGTAGTTAATAAATATATGAGCAGTATTTGGTTGAATCCGAATATCACTCATCTTTGTGCATTATGTTATATCATACATAAAAAATAATAAATTATTTAAAAGAAAGACTAAGAGGAGTTACTTTTTATTTTGTAAGAAGAAAAATGATTGGATAATAAGGTGATATGCACAAAGATAATGCAACCTAATATCGTTGTAAAATATATTATCAATACACTTTAAACAATTCTTTAATGAAAAATTCAGATTCCTGAATTTGTTCCAAAAAAAAAAAAACACAATACCTTTGTTCACATTAAATCTCTTATTTTCAATTTTCTATTGAGCCGGCGGAATTGGACTGAAGTGTTTAAAAATATCTCTTTGATCCCTAAACTTCTCACTGATAGAGATAAACTCATCATAATATGATTCTTACTCTAAACTCTTATTTATTGGCTTACAACATATATTAGTCCATGTACTTTCTCTCCAAACATGAAAAATCATTAATCTCATCAACCTTAGTCTAGATCTAAATAGTATATTTTTTCTTGATCAATTTTACAGTTGTATTTCTGAGTCTTATCACTTACTCGGTAAATAGTTTATCCTCTAAATATATTTAGCTCGTACATGTTATAATTCTTAGTTAACATTCGTTAGCCACTCCATACCATTTAACTCTCTTTCGTATACTAGATGTTTACTAATACATATATTAGATTTCTAGTTCTCAACCAAATGATTTTCTTCCCTACTGTAGCCTATAAAGATGAATATACTATAGTGTCCATAGCTAGACCTCATATTGTTATTCTTTTAAGTTAAGTTGACTATATGTTTATTTATTTAAATTCATTTATTTATAATTTATGTGATTAATGTTTACATACCTAGACAATTAACTTTTGTGTTATTAAATATATAAAAAAGATCTTCAATGAAATCGACGCTAAAATTGTATCCATCCTCAATATGGAAATAAATTTGCAACCTAGTGATCCATCTCTACTGATAATCATACCATCTGGCTTATCCATTATAGATGGCGTTGATATAGAGAGAATATAGACAATAATTTTTTATAAATACGTCCCTAAAACTTTATCGTATCATAAAACAAATATTTTAGATTCTTATAAGATATATCCTATTTCCTGGTCAAATGAAATGTGGGATCTTAGTGTGAATATTCCTGTATTTAACTGGGACTCATTATAGATGTATACAAAACATTAACTTTAGACTATGTATCTACTCGTTAATAAGTTCATGTAATACATACAGTAACGCCTAAATACATTGGGTCTTTACATTGATAACCTATTACTGTAGCGATCTTTTGACTCCCACCGCTTTTTATTGACTTAATGTTATATTTTGGTCCGGTAAGATTTTGAAATTTCATTGGTTGAGCTAAATCTACCGAATTGTATCTTGAACATGAGTAACATACTTAAAAGATTAGTCTCAGATCACTCTAACATATTGATCAGTTGATATTATTAGAATACCTAACTATTATACATTAAGGGTTTATTTAAAAGACCTCTATTAAATTCAACATTAAAAACAAATATAGAGTATGGTTAGGGTAAACTCTATATAATTAGTATAAATAAAACATAGGTGTATCATAACAAGAATACTTTATATAGACTAGTACTAGTTTCATAACACTATTATTCAATAATATACAACTGGAGTAAGGGTTGAAAAATTATGAATAAATAGCAAACATTCTATACAAGATTCATGAAGGCAACGAAATGAATAATAAAATTAGAGAAATCACTAGCTTAGTGTAGGGCGAATCATGTAAATATCTTTTTCTTTGCTTCATGCAAGTTGTGCGGCGGCAGTCGTAACGCAATGCTCTCTCCTTTTACACAATATAATTATTTTAGTTACCAAACATATTTCCGAGAACCAGGGTGAGTATTAAATACTTTAATAAACTAACCACTACTCGGAGTCAGGCTAGGCTCTATGTCCTTCTAGATGGCCTGCTCTTGGGTTGGGACTAACCACTGCCCCATAGTCCTCATGGGGACACCATTCATACATGAATTACTGAACTTCTCCTGCTGTAGCTCTTACAGATAGTATACATTGCACAATAGCCTACTGTATAGTCCGACAAGCTAGTTGAGGACCTCAATATTACTGCTGTCTTCGTTTATATTCTTCCCGAAATATATAGAAAAAAACACTATTCAGGCGTTAGATCTGAGAATTCTCTGATATAGAAAAGAACTTTCACTCTTTGTATAATTTGTGAATCAAATAAGGAAAACCATCATACTCTCACCTTACATTCTTGTTGATTATTAGAGTCCCTATGAACGAATTCTATCTCTCATGGATCTCTAATGAGTATCACTCTTATTATCATGACTCCCAAATGGTAATTTACCAACTCTCTCTTCTAAGTCTCAATTCAAATTAAGTAACCTTCTCTCCTTGTCTTTTATCATTATTAAATAGATGAATCTAATTTTACTATACTATTATATAATTCGTTCATTGATGCTTATATCATAATTGACAAGAATGAGTGATTTCGGAGTTCAACCAAATACTGTTCAGTTAGTAGTTTATTAACTTACCAAGAAACAATCGTTTTGCCAAATCTAGAGCCTTCGTTTGAATTGGGACTCAAGTGTTTTTGAAAAAAAAGTCGGATTATTCATTTATTTTGTTAATAAAAACTATTTGCATTACAATACACTTTTGAGAACCTGTTTTTCTAAAAAGTAGTTTGTGTGTGAATCGTGGCGCTTGTCGAATACCTTCATTATATTTTTGTCCAAAGTGAGCCTATATTTCAACATAGTCAAAACACTTCAAAATTGTAAACCATACACTCTTTAAGTATAAAACGTTATATAATTAAATGTAACTAAATCTCATTATTGTATTTTCAAAGGAAAAAATATGTAGAACATATTGTAGAGATACAGATGGTGTGCTGTTTGTCCTTATCCATCATTTCAATCCTCTATTTTTTGAAAAACAAAAATCAATAGATGAAAATGATAAAGGACAACCCAAAAACAAATCTAGCTATCTTCTCTTTGTGGGCTATACCTAAAAAGAAGATCATAAAGGCGAATTTGTACGCAGCATGTTACTATCCATAATAACTTATTAAGTTTGAGCAATAAGATCATGTAATATGATAATTCTAGAACAATTTTAGTGCGCTACTAAATTGTTGGTATAGTTATTTGTGATACTGAATATATCGGCTCATAATTTATGCTAGGTAGATATATAATAAATATATTTAAATTCAACAAAAAATAATCTATAATTTAAATAGTGTCAGGATCAACAAGTAAATATTCTCTATCACTTATTATTGTTTTATCTCATTTTATTTAATATATGTTCGTTTATCGTATTCAATTAATTAAATTTATACAAAACAATACATATATATATATATATATATATATATAATAACAAAAAATGAATTCCATCGGATTATAACACGTTAATATTTTGGGACTTTGACTATTAGCGCGAATTTGAAGCATATATAATATCTGTGAAACTCTGATGTATGATAGGTATCAAAACATCTATTCTTTATCTTCATCCATTTTGCAATCCTTTTTAACAAAAATGAAATTACATTTTTAGTATTTAACAAATCATATCATCGATATCTCGAGTTACTATTGTTTATATCAATGAGGAACAAATCAGTTCCACTTAACTTGGAGATGTGTGTGATCTTGTCAAGAATTTCTATATAGCTAATCATTTTTCACTATATTAATTATTCTTAAAAAATTAAAACTGATCATATGGACTAGAAAGTATGTACATTCATGATTATTCATCTCAGTGTAGTTTTGGTCTGATACACAACCTATAAAGATAATGTTTTTCTTCCAAAAAATCTCTTTTATATCTATTCGATAATGTAATTTTTCAGATTAAATATGTGTGTATGACTCTAATAGAAATCATTTTAAAATATACTACGAGTTCTTTTTGAAACCTATTTATGTATTCCTCATAGTGTCTTATATTTCAACCAAAGGTCCAATGATTCTCCCACATCTATAATATATATTTGCACAAGTGAATTATCCGTAATTCAATAGTCAGATAACTTTCTTATAAGGATTTTGACTTTTGACTGTTTACATTTTTAAATAATATACGATCACTATCTTATTTCTAAATAATGTTTATATATTACTTAAGGTAAAACCTATATACGTGCTCAATTATTTATGTATACGTGAATCTGTGTTGTCACAAACTATTTTATTGAAATAATATGACGACTGAGTTAGAGGGTACGTTTTTATGTGAAATATCCGTTAACCCATTATTTAATTTAGTATTTGTATATTCGTTAGGGACATCTATACTCTAATTTAACGAAAGAAATTTTTCAGTAGAGTATTACTACATTGTTTACTAGCTTGAGGCGAATATCCTCGGGTATAGTTCCATGTATGCATGTTTACCCTACTTAATCCCTTTACCTTGAGTGTAATGTGGTCTCAAATTTTTCCCAAAGTGGTTTGATTGATTAATTAAGAAATTACTATAAAAAGCATTAGTTACCAAACCATACTATTACATATGGGCATGAAACCTCTAAACTTTACACATAACATAATGACTAACTAGAGTCTCAAATGAGATTCAGCTGTTCACATATTTGTCCACACAGTGCAGGATTATTAAGTCGCCTTGGATTCAAAGAGGGACCGGTTCAAATATAAAAACCACCTATAATTCGTACTACAAGCAGAGTAGTACTGCATCTCGAGTTGGAAATAATACAAGGTTACTACGCTGCTCTCTAAGATTGACCAAATCAGTTGGTAACAGCGCAATAAATTTGCCTATGAGTCCTTATTGTGGTAGTATTACTTCATGAAATTATACTAAGCGATAGATATGTCTTGACCAAATACTTTTAATCTAACCATTTTTGAAGGATCAATAGATATATTTGAGATTGGAACTATTCCAATAAAATTAGGATCATCTCAAATTGGTAATCATGTGGACGAAACAAGTCGCAGGAATATCAGTTGATCGAAATTTCTATTAGAATTACACGATGGATTTGCGATGGGAATATAGGCGACACTCGCCAATTGTGTTGCTCTCTCAAGTAACTCAACGTACAATTCTCATCTCCTAATAGATACATTACACAAATATTATTTAATCAGAAAAATAATTGTCTTATTGCAGGTCACTTTATCAAATCTCTAGAAATTGTCATCGCTCTGAATAAATAACACCCAACTATAGAGGTTAAAAGATACTCGTGAATTACAAGGTAAATGATCTTATGCGAAAGCACCACACAACAGAAGCACCGAACTTTCAGCTCTATGGGTTTAACATCTTTCATTTGGATTTTTTATCTAATCGCCACCGTTAAAGATGTATTAATGTGAACCCTAAAAGATTCCTTCAATTTTAATTTTATTATTAATTTGGAACATAAGTGTGGGTGTATTGTGATATTTTTTAATTGTGAAAGCAAAGGATCAAAAATTATTATTGTTTTTTTCTTGTGTTTTTTATTGTGTTACGAGATTTATCATTTATATCAATCCACTGTTACTTAAGCGTATTATATATGTCAATTTTGTTATTTAAGGTGTGTCAAATTTAAATTCTATGGGAGTTGATTTTTTCATATCGTAAGTTGTATTAATGACTTTGGGGCTTATTTTTTCTCAATATATAAACAAATGAACCATATCACAGGTGTAAACAAACACAAAGATTTGTGTTTATCGTGTTGTTCTCTGCTATGATGTCAAGAAATAGCGGTATGTGCACGGTGTTAATCAGATATAGTCCTTTTTTGGCGAAAAATGTTTTAAAGTTTAAAAGTATACATGTTATAACACTTCTTAATAGAAAATTTAAATTAGTGTCTAATATGTTGATGGCACATTGGGCGGAGAATGGGATCCCGGCCCTTCACGTGTGTGTTAGAAAAATGAGCAATTTTGTTTGTTATAATTGGAATATAAACTTGTTCTAAAGGTCATAGTGTTTTTCTTAAAGTATAGAACTCTTCAGGACATACCCGAGCCGTGTTTATAAAGTGTACCATGTAAGAGCTCTCGGACGGAACTACATAAGATCCCAATTAAATGTGAGTTACTGAATGTATATGCATTGTATTCTATTATAATCGGAGACCCATCATATCTAATAAAGTGAAAAAGTAAAGCTCAGTGATTGGATCATTATCTTAGTCATTTGTAAGAATATTAGAAAATTATTGTATAACTCGCACTAAAAAGAAAGTTTTGATGCTTTCATATTCGCCCTAGGTGTGACGTGCGTGTGAGTATCGCAGTGGAAATTTGTTAATAACTGGTAATAGTGCGTTAGGGTTCCCTGTCTACTTTCTACATTACGTGAATAATCGGATTTGTAAGAGGCAAGAGTTAAGCAGATATATTCTAGAGCAAAAAGGACTCGAGTCAAGAGGCTCATGCACCAAATGGGATGCGGCAACCACAACAAGGACAGCTTCACCTGAAAGGAGGAAACGAAAGTTTGCCGGGCGTCGACTGTTGCGACACTAAAGGTCATAATCATGTATGAAGAATTTTATGCAATAAACGGTTGCGTGTGAACTATAGATAAGCGGGCAACAATACAATATTGAAGCGCATGCTTGCCACCGCATACCCAGTATCGACACACATAATGGTGATCGAGCGACCGGGCTCCGTGACAAAGATTCGGTGTTGGCACAACGATAGTGAACTCGTTTGAGTGTACCATTGACTGCCATCTTTTTTGATTTCCTAATATTATATCAATTTCAGGTTTTAAGCCTTGGTGCGGTCATGGACATGAAAAGAAAGGGAGATGAGAGAGTTGTCGAGGTCCTTATTAATCATAATAAAATTACATTAAATTTACTGAAAGTCTTACTACTAACTACAAAAGATAGCCCAATAGTGGCTTGTTTGGCCAAAATTCCGCCAGGGAAGTTGCAACGGATAAAATTTCATTTAACGTCAATTGCTTAGTAGAGTGGTAAAGGGGGAGCGGGGTCCAAGATGTGAGATAAAATATATAAAGTTGTATGTGAATAAATAGAAAGTTGGTTAATGTGCTAAAGCCCTATGATTAGAAATTTCTGTATCGGTGAGCAAAAGAGTAAGGAATTGCGCCATGTGTTAACAATAATTTTACTCAATTGACATTCCTTTGATGTTTACGTGTGCTACGAATCATTTATATTTTTTAAATAAGCTCCAAATTAACCTCGTTAATGACATATTGGCTCTTGTTAGTACGTTTAAAATGCACGGATTTTTTCTCAAATAGTTTGTTAACCAAAAAATAATAATAAGGCACATGGGTAACAGGACCATAAACAAGTGAAAGGGGTAATTGAAATATTTACAATAGTGGTATTGTAAATTTGCCAAGGGGATAAGATTGTGATACTTTGAAATGCACGATTTTCTCAAGTTCTTACAAAAATAAATAATTAAGCACATTAAACATAACAAGTGAAGGGAATTGAATTCAAGTGGATGTGCGTGATCACGTTCTTTGATTCTTGAAACAATTAAAAATATAAATAATTAAGAGAAGGTTAAGTGGCTTAACTTTTTCGATCCACAAATGTAACAAAAAACTCTTCCTCGAACCAGTAGTCTCCTTCTTGAAATTCTTCTAATTCCACGAGATCTTCCTTGCTATGACTCTGGCAAGGATCCAGCTTGTGGGAACCACTTCTTAAAAGATCCAGCTTGTAGGAACCGCTTCTTGAAAGAATAAAGGGAATATGGAAGAAAAAACTAAGAAAATTGGGAGAATTTCTAGAGGGAGAGTTTAAGAGTAATGTTAGAGATTATTCTTGTAGAGAGAGTGTGTTTTATGAGGACTTCTGACGGCCCTATGTATAGAACTCTATAGATTACTCCTAATCTTATTGAGATAACAGTTCAGTAGAGATTTTAAATTAAATATTTAAAAATATCCAATATTTATAAATATCTAAATCAAATAATATCTCGTATTAAATAGTTTAAAATATTTAAATCATATTTAAATATTTATCCCTGCAGAATCTTTAATTTGAATCTCATCTAAATTAAATAATTAACTATTTGAATCCAATTCAAATTAGTTAACTAATTCTTCTTCAAATTATTTAATTCAAATCTAATTTAAATTAAATAAACTAATTATATGGATCTCATCCAAATAATTAATTATTTGAATTGTATTCAAATAAATAAATTCTCTCATTTCTATTTAATTCAAACCTTGTTCAGATTAAATTATTTATTTATTTATGTGAATCTCATCCAAATAACTAATTACTTATTTGAATAATATTGAAATAAATTAATTTTTCATATTATAAAGTTATAATTTTGAATCTCATTCAAATAAATCTTGTAATAAATCATGTTATTAATTGCATCAAATACAATTAATATTTTCCCTCATAAATTTATGAACATTTCAAATTTTCTTTCAACATAGTTGATCCTTGTTGATCCATGGTGAGCTAGCAATGAGACCTTATGGATCTATAGATTATAAGCGCCAATGATTGAAGATTAATTAATTAAACTCTTTAATTAAATTAATCTTCATTTATTGGGAAAACCACTATAGATCCATAATTGAACTCTTAGGTACCTAGTAAAAGTTATGTCCATTGATATAATCAATATAAGCAAGTCCATCCTTCACGAATTGTTCATAATTATAGCCAGACTAAATGTTCGTTTTACCTCTGTAATTACCTCTTTTCCTTAAGTACTACTAATTTCTCTAATGAACAATTTTTTTATGATCCAACCATAAATTAAGTCCCTCTCGAACCAGTAAGAGGTTGGGGCCCTTATTCAAGATACAAAATCAACATTTAAGGAAACTACTCATCTACTTACCTTATGCGGGAATGAGTGAATTTCATCTTGTAAAGTTATGTTCCCAGCTCCTCATTTAGTCAAGTCCCAAAAATGGTAGTCTTATTGAGTCAGTAACTTGGGTCACTCTCCCCCTGCAAATGAAATGACTAACCTCATAGACAAGAGTTCATAAATCACTTAGGATTAAGATCGAGTAACATATGATCATCCTATGAAATGTTAATCTCATCAATTAATGGATTCACAAAGAGAGATTAAATATTTTGCGATATGGTCTTTTACGAACTTTTTGTATATGATACATTCACTCACATGTATCCTATAAACATTTTGGATCAAACCATTTGTAACTATTATAAAATAGGTCATATCCATAGTGTCACTAGGATAAAGTACTCAACCTTATCCATATACTATAGACCTTTTAGGTTATCTCTTGAACATGATCCACCTTGTATGTCAACTACATATTGTTCAAGACTACATATGATAACTTTGGATTTTTCTGGTAAATGGATAAATTAATATTGCATAACTCATAGTTAAATTATTCAACTAATAAATCACGTGGCTTTAGAGTACAAATCCCAACAATAAGGAATTGAGTGAGATTAGAGGCATAAATTTAGCTCCTTTCATTAGTTAACAAGAGGATTCCAAAAGCCACAACCTATTTTCTTCTTCTTCTTCTATCTTTTTAGTCTAGGTCTTTTCATTTTGGGTTGTACTTTCATTTGGATGCTTCCTAACTTCTTCTATATCTTCATGGTTTTTCGAGATTAGTAGTTTTCTAGTTTTCAAAGTAATTTAATGTACATTTTATGAGACTGTTCTTTATTATATGAATGCATTGTGATTTTATCCTTTTTTAATCTTGGTAGATTTATATTTGTGAATGGATTGACACACCTACCCATGACTTTATGTCTTAGCTATAGATTTGGGTTTGCACGCATTATCTTCTTATTTTGTCTAGCTTAAATCATATAAGTAGCAAAGGTTGAATCCATGTATGCTAAGGAATATAGGTTACCCAGAGGACAAACACATGCATTTGGTTTAATTATGTGCTTGCTTAGCTTTTCCAATAATTTGACACTAGATGAACAAATTGGTTAAGTAAAGCAAATAATTGTACTAATGTAAATCAAATGTATGTTTATTTAAGAGAGCTCAATGATTGAAATTGCATTGGAAATCTTCTTCCTTCTAGACTAAATACTCCAATCTAAGGTTACATCTATTTGTTATCTTTTATTTTTCGCACTTTATTTCTTGTCCATACAAACCCTCCCCCATGCACCGCTTTAATTAGGAAATTGGCTAAGTGAAACAAATCCGCACTTTCCTGTGGACCAACCCGTTCTTGCTGCTAATACTACTCATAAATAATAGTAGTTGTATAGATTAGTATTATAAATTGTATTGGTTAGATGAAAATGTGATCAAAGTCCCCACATCGGTTAAATAAAGGGATGATCATAGGTTTATAAGAGAGGACAACTATCTCCATGAGACTTTTTGTGATGAAACCAAAAGCAAAACCCATAGGGTTAATGTCTAAAGAGAACAATATCATACCATTGTGGAGATATGTGAAGATCCATTGTCCCTGACAGTATCTGATGGTCGAAAAAGACTCCATGACAGGTCCATTTTCGGTCCCATCAAATCCTACACTTGGTAGATTATGATTATTGATGGATTTCAAATAAAAAGCACAAGAAAAATTACAACTACCTAAGAATTATTAGTATAACAAACAAATGTATAGCAATAGTAAAGGATTTCATTTGCAAAGATTACATCACTATATAATTGGTGCTAGATTACATCTCATAGGATTTTGACCAACACGATTACAGAGACTACATTTCATGTGACTTCTTGCTTCGCCAATTGACAGCATGTCTTTCAAAAATATTAATTAGGTACAAAATAACAAGTATTCAAGTTAAGCCCGCAAAAAATAATAATCAGGAAAGTAACAATATCAGGAATAGAAGTCTATCAATGATATAGATTTCTATTAGGGATACATATAGATGGGAAGTAAACTAGTATCAATGATAAAAATTTATCCTAATACTAGTTGACTACCACATAAACGTATCAATGATTAAAATCTGCCAGGTTCCTAATATTTGTTATTTTATATTTGTTATATTTTATATTTGGTATATCGGTGAACTGATATATCAGGACTTTAATTATGTTATGGTATTTGCAAATTTAGTAAGTAGTGTATGATTAGTAGTATATCGAAATCAAAATTTAGTTCAAATATTGGTATATACTCAGTAGATCATTTACTTCTTAAAAATACATTTGTTTAAGTATATTAGAAGCTTATCTATGTCGTTCAAAATTCAATTTGAAATATAAAATTTGGTGTATCAATAGTTTATTAATATTCATTCCAAATTATTAGAAATAAAACAAATTAAATCATTATAAGTTGATGATAATGCACTAGATAAAATATACTCATTTCTTAGACACATTTATTAAAAGTTAGAAATAAAAAACAATATTATCAAATAAGTCTATTTTTTAAGAACGAAAACAGAAAATATGAAACGAAAACATTATCACTATTTCAAATATTAGTGTCATTATTTAAAACATATAAAATCTTTAGGCGTGTTATCACTGCTTCAAATATTAAGTGTCATTGTTATAAAACATATAAAACATTGATCGTAGAAGCTTGCTTGTGCATGTCAAGATGGAGTATATTAGACCATTCAAAATAGCTTATCAATTGACACACAAACATGCTTTGATTTGTGCTACTCAACTATTAATATACGATTACATGTCATATGCAAATTTTTAGCCTAGCATAGAATAAATGAAGGGTAATCAATCTAAACATAAAATCTAAGTATAGAAATTCAAATACATTCTAGAACTACAGGCATAAATTCAATAAAATTGAATACAATATGACAGGAAAAGGGAAAGGAGGCAAGAGAGATGAAGAAAATTGGAGGATCAGATAAATGAAGTAGGAGGCTATTTACAATATGACAATAATGTCGTGATGCTAAGCTAAAGAGTCGAGCGTCTTATAGCATCACTGATGTTACCGGATAAAAATCAATAATAGCGTTGTGATAATATCCTGCAGAGTTGCAATGCTAGGCTGTTGACCAACAACTATTTTCTAGCATCAACTCTAACATTATGTAGTGTTGCAACGCTAGGTTTTAAGGGAAAATTAGTCAACTTATTACTTCTTTGATCCTATTAGTATATTAGGGCACCAAATGGTTCATTTTAGCTTCTTTTTCACCCTAACGCTCGATTCTACCTTTTAGGTACTCAAAACCTACCAAATCATAGAATAAATATATTAAGCACATAATGACCCCAAATTAAGCTGAGCGAGATAATACATATAAGTGCAAACAAATCACCCACAACTTTATTATTGATCGTTCTCAAACATACAATAAAATAAAATGTTCTCTAATCTTTAAGATGTATAACCTGAGTCTCAATGTATTTAAAGGACAACATTTGCAAGAAAGAAAATCATACAGGCATATTCAATCCATGAGACAATAATAAAAAAAAAAAACCTTCTTAACTTATTCGTGCAAGTACAAAGCCCTATACAAAGAGTTTGTATAAGATCGGACCATGAAATGAATAGTCTCACTTTATAACACCATTTCTAGAAGAGACTTACATTTCACCAGGATGATCATAGGTGACTTGACCTTAATCTTGAGTAAGTTGTGAATTCCTGCCTATGAGGGCGATCCTTTGATATGCATAGGTGAGAGTGGCTAGATTCGTCGACTCAATATACCTACCATTTTGGAGATTCGTCTAATTGGGGAGCTAGGAACAAAACTACACAAGAAGGAATTTAACCCTTCCCTATTGTTATAGTAAGGAGATAAATTGCTCCTTTTAGGGCTAGTTCCAAGTCCTGAACAATGTGGTGTCACACCCTCTTATGGTCCGAAAGGGATTTAGTTATAGTTGGACTATGACTAGTTTTTCGATGTAACTATAGGGGTAAAGTGGTAACGCTGACCTAGCTGTACTTACGAGCTATTTGTGAAGGGTATCCAATGGATACAGAAATATATCTATAGTGCGAAGGGTGCAACTGTCGGTCTTTAGTAGAGTGACCAGTAGTTAATGAAGGTTGATTAATTTAATTAAAAATAATTAATCAAGTATCATTGGAGCTTAAATCTATAGGTCCATAAGGTTCCCTTGTTAGCTCAATAAGGATTAATGAGAATCAAATTAATTTTGGTTTACTTTGAATTGTTCAAATTTATTAAAGAAAATTAATTATATAAGATATAATTAATATAATGTATATGATATATTGGAATATAAAATTTTTAGAGAAATAAATATTTGAATATGATTCAAAAAATTAATTATATGAATGTAATCTATATAAAAACTATAGATTAAAATTAGGGGTCTTCTTAAATATTAAAAAATATTTTAAAATATTTACATTTCACAACAAAAAGTTTCAAAAGCACAAGTACTCTTAGAACTTTTTGCTATAAAGTGTAAATATTTTTGGATTTTTTCTATTTATAAGAATTTCTCTTAAAATTACTATGAATATGATTCATATTAATATTATAAATTATATGAGAAAATATTAAACTATAGGTTATATTATATGTGATATATTATAAACTATAGGTTACATGTGATATGTGGTATGTGGTATAACATATAGTTTAATATATATATATATATTAAGATAGTTAATATATATTATTATTATTAAAATTCAATTTTTTTAAACTTTTGAATTTTAAAAAAGGGATGGAGTTATTTTAATAACTTCCTCAATCCCCCTCTCTGATATACGTAGTTTTCACATAAGGGGGTTATTATAAACATGATCTTCTTCATCCTCTTGAAAATCTCTCTATGTTTATGCTCTATCGGGAGGGAAAAAAAAAACTCTCAACATCCTAACCACACCAAAATTAAGAAATTAAGCTCATACCTCTCTATTGATTGTCATCCTTGACAACAACTCAAACTCTCTTGTGGTGAAGTCTTTTTAATTACGTTGAAGTGTTGTGTTTATGAAATTGCTGAGTTCGAGAGAACAAAGGAGATTTGTTCGTGTTCGTGTTGTGGAGAGAAAACATGACGATTTTGGTTCTTCAAAGACGAGCTTCTCGTTCCCTTCTCCTCTCTATTAGAGATGTCCACGGGACCCGGCGGGGCCGGGGATGCCATTCCCATCCCCGTCTCTGCTCCTCATTTCATTCCCCATCCCCGTGAAATTCTCTCTAGGGATCGAGGCGGGGATTCCCCGCGGGGAATTCGCAGGGATCGGGTTTCTCGCGGGGAATTTTTCCTCGTTATTTTTTTTTTGTAAAAAGCCAATTAATTTAAATCACTAATGTAAACAAATTTTAATTAAATAATTAACTTTATCACCAAATTGTTTATTATTGTTAATTTTATATGACAATTTGAATTTTAAAAAAAATTACTTAAATTTTGGCCTAAAAAAGCTAATTAATTTTTTTAGTACAAAGAAATAAATATAAATCAAATTATTCACATATATAATCTAAATTTAAACATTCAATTTAAACATATTCATTATCTTTCCCAATAAATAATCAAATTTGAAATTTAAATGTAATATTTATTTAATAATAATAATAACATAACATTAGATAACTATACTATGTAAAAGCTAATCGGGGCGGGGATGGGGAAATGGAGCAGGGCCGGGGTTGGGGGCGAGGACAGGGAATGCATCCCCATTTATCTCACAAGGATTTTTTTCTCCCCACTCCCTCCCCCATTCCCTGCCTAATCGGGGAATCCCCGCCCGGCCCTGTGGAAAAATTGGACATCTCTACTCTCTGTATTTAAAGAAGATTTTCATTCTTAGTTAGTTATGTTTATCATAGTTTCCATCCCTTTGAATTTTGTGTTCCGTAAAATGAAAATGAGACACTATTCGTTCATTTTCTTTGACTTTGGGGTATTCCAATGCCTTCAAAAGTGGGTCTAACCTAGGAGTTTATATCCACCCAATTATTTAATTGATCATAAGACGTCTAAAGATAATTTCTTATACATGCAAGGGTTTAGCCAAGTTATCTGAAACCATTCACAAGCGTTGAGTTCATTAATTAAGAACTTAATTAAACTAGATGCTTGATTGATTAGATTTGATAGTGTCCATAAAAATCTACACATGTGCATTAACATTAAGGGTTTGCTAAGACATTTAAAACTTGGTTAGCCTAAGTTCTGTCCGATTTTGTTCTTGAATTAAACCAGTAATGCAATATTGTAAATTGGACCATTCAAAATAGCCTATCAATTGACACCCCAAGCATGCTTTGATGAGTTTTTCATACTTCTAAGCTAGATAACTCACCTTAGCCACAAATAGAGGCCCACAATGGAAGAATAAAAGTCAAAATGTCAAAGAACAAGAAAAATACGAAGGAAAACGGGAAATAAGGTGAGAGAGATGGAGAAAATTGAACGATAAGATGACCTAAATGAAGAAATAAGTTATTATTACTTGTTAATAGCGTCGTAATATTGGGTAAAAAACCCTAGCACCTCGCAATGTCGCTCGATGGTGCGAGGTAAAAATCTGCAACAGTGTCGGCTTGCGACTATTGTCCAACATTGACCCTAGTGTTGTGCAACATTTCAATGCTAGGTCTTATGGGCAAATTCGTCAATTTTCTTCTTTGATCCAGTGATATATTAAGGCTTCAAATGGTCCGTTTTAGCTCATTCGTCACCCCTAACATTTTTCTACATTTTAGGTGCTAGAAACCTAGAAAAACATAGAATAAAACATTAAACAACATAATAATCTAGAATTAAACTAAGTGAGTGTTGGGTTGTATGTCCTAAAACTCGCAGTTTGTAAAGCTAAACATATTCTATTATCAATAAAGATGTTATTCAACATTTATTCAATAAAGTTGTTATTAAATCTATAAATTGTACTTATAAAGTTTAAATCCAATAAACTAAGATTCATGGCTATTATATGAATACTTGAATTTTATGTGGAGATATAAAATTGGATCAGATTCGAGTAAATAGTCAAAATGATCTATAGTATATGAATAAGGTTGGATGCCTCATTCTGGTAATACTATCAGGTGGGGGCCACTTTATAGTTATTACAATTTGTTGTAAAGTGCTACAAACGAAGTGATCCTGATTCATTCATGTATTGACATGAGGAGTGGGGGCGTCCTATGCAATGAGTTTACGTAAGATTGGACAAAGAAATAAGTCGCTCTTATTTTATAACGTTGTTTACTGTTTAAGACCGACTAATTCGCTTAGATGACCTAGGTAACTCAATCTTAATCCTGAGCTAACTATGAACTTCTATTTATTCGGGATTATTCTTAAATTTGCATAGGTGAGGTTTGGCTCAATAGTGCCGGCTCAATAAGTCTTCCATTTCAGGAGTAAGACCAGATAGATAGCTGGGGACATAGGGTACCTAATTTAGGGATAGAAGAAAGGTTGTTCTCTTAAGTACTTAATCCAGATTTTGAACAAGGAGCCCCACCCTCTCATTGGATCACAAATCAATTGTTCATTAGAGAATAAGTGGAACTTAATGAGCAAGATGTAATATCGGGGGTAAAATAGCATATTGACTTAGTCGTTATTACGAACAACTTGTGAAGGGTTGACTTATTGATTATGATTAAATCAAGTGGACACAAATATATCTACAGTGAGGAGAATGCAACTATAGAGCAATAGTGTGTGACTTGATAGTAAAAAAATATTGATTAATTTGGTCTAAAGAGTTTTACCCAATTAATCTTAAATCGTTGGTGCTCATGATCTGTAGGTCCATAAGGTCACTCTACTAGCTCGTAAAACATGAACACCTTTAAGTGAATTTGGAATGATATCAATTTGAATTGTTCAAATTGAAATTAGGCTTTGAATTTGAATAAGTTCAAATTCAAAAATTAGGGTTTGCATAATTATATTCGATATAATTATTTAACATTTAATTTATCGAAATTAAATAAAATTGGAGAGTTAATAATATTTAAATGTTGATTTAATAATTAACTACATGAATTTGATTCATGTTTAAAATTAGGTGTGTGATTACTTTAATATTTGATAATAAATTGTTATGTAATTAATTAAATATGTTTAATTAATTAAAAATCAAATTAATTTGAAAATTTGAATTTTGATGTTTTAATTAATTATGAATTAATTAAATTAAATTTTAGGTTATTTTGGAAATTAATCAAAATTTGTTTTTTAGAAACAATAATTGGAAGTTTATGGTTTAGTGGGATTTTTCCATAAAATCATTATGGAGAAGCTATGTTTCCTCCTAATCACGCCACCTGTCCACTTGAACAATCAACTTTAGTGCTGGCATTCACATTTTCCATTAATGCTTGCATGAAAAGAGTTGATAAAAAGCTCTCCATTTTGGCTGAAGAGAGGTTAAGATTGGTTGCTGGAAATGGTTTCTGCTGCAACTTTCATCTTCACCTGAAAACTCATCAATTCCCTTCACAAACTCACTCCATTTTTAGTTCCACCACTCAAATTCAAGGTTGAGAATAGTAGAGAAGATCTCTTGGTGATTCACTGTTGAATTATTGCTGGAATCACATGAAGAATAGCTTGGAATTGGGAGAATTTATCAAAGGCATGTTGTTAAGAAACCCTCTTCTTAAATTTCTATTTAAGCATGCTTTTAGAACTCAAATTAAATGTTATTAGAGTGCTTATTGATTCTGTTTGCT
Source organism: Benincasa hispida (assembly GCF_009727055.1). Classification (NCBI taxonomy): domain Eukaryota; kingdom Viridiplantae; phylum Streptophyta; class Magnoliopsida; order Cucurbitales; family Cucurbitaceae; genus Benincasa; species Benincasa hispida. The sequence goes on from NC_052354.1 coordinate 23,428,818, forward strand.
TCTGTTTCATGCTAGTAGATCCTATCAGTGAGATAATACATTTTCAAGTGCTATCATGAGTAGAAAATGTGTGGATAAGTATTTATGTAATGTGTTATACTCTCTCCCGAGCTTACCTCTCAAGCCCAAAAGGAGGCGTGAGGACGGCAGATACCACCCTTTTATGATACCTACTGCCCATCTCTACTGAACTAGCTTTAACTCAACTTAGCCGAAAATAAAATTAACTTCAAATTCATATAGTTGAAATTTAAGTCCATATAATTTAATAGGTTTACAAATCATTTGCCCAATCCTTTTGTTTTAAAACTATTATAAAAATATTTAACTCGTGGCAGACCTCGTCTTCTCGCAGTAACCCAGACTCTTTTGCTACCTAAGAAGGAAAAACATAAAGGAAAAGAATGAGCAAGAAGCCCAATGAGTGATAAACAACTTACATGGTAACTTCCAATCCTTAGAAACAAATAGCTCAATCAACATATCGATATAATGAGGTTATTACTCAAACCTCAAGCTGGAATGAGTCTGTTCCCTATCATACCTATACACACAGTAGATAGTTAAATATATCTCTCTTATTACTATGTGCACATAGATCCATCTCTTATGGACTCAGAAACTAGACCTATTGGTCCTCTAACCATCCCATATGAAGTTCTTCTCACAGGCTCAGGAACTAGGCTCAACGACCTCCTGACCATCCAGTAAAAATTTCACCACAAGCTCAGGAACTAGGTCTTCTAACCCCCTAACAATCTCGTGCCGCGTATTCTCATCATCATACAAGCTATACATACATCTATATATAAAATTTCACAAGAAACTTTTAAAGAATACCACTCACAGTTTGTTAGTAGGGTTTTCTCATTTTCTTCGAGTTTCCTGGTTTCCCTTGGTTTTTCCTTAGATCTCGAGCCTATTTTTTCAAATAAACAACTTCGAATCTTATGTTTATGGCTAGAATAACCTTATAATACCTTCTTGGCCCTAAACTTAGCTTACTAAGTCCAATTGATATGAAACTAGGCCTCTGAATACTCTTAGACAACATAGGGTAGGGCTTCTTTAAGGCAGTTGGGCATGTGATAGCTCTTCTGGACACCTAAACTTATTTGCTCAATGCATTGACCTCAAGTTGGATGCTTGGTCTAGTATGCTCAACACATAGGCCTCCTCTTCAACGCATAGACTACCCCTGAAGATTCTAATTCTCTCTAACTCTCACCTTTTTTAGTCTTCTTTGAGGATATTTGAGTTGTGAGGTGAAATGAGGCCTTCTTAGGGTATTTATAGGACTTCAGAAGTATCCTTGTTACCCTCTGCATGCTCTCAACGCATGACACATTAGAGTGCATGGAAAACCTAGGTGTCAACACCATGCAAAGCCCAACGCAATACCTCTTGATGCCTTCTACTTGCATGCAAGGCTTAAGTGTCTTCACTATGCATAAGCCAATATGTAGCATCCCTTGTGGCACTTCAACACTTTGCATGCTCTTCCATGCGTCCACCTCATTCTTGGCTCGGTCCAAGACTTCATTTGGTCGAGCCACGTACCTCACTCCACTATCAACTTGACCTTGCTTCCTAATAACTTAAGTCAACGCATGGCACTTTACCAATAGCCTTGTATGTGTCCACCATCACATCTTATGCACCCACAAGGTGTTCAACACATGGTGAACTAGGTTTGGATGCATGGTTCCCTAACTATGCTACCAATTTGTCTCCTTTTCATAGCATAGCTTCCTTTTTAGGGTTTATAGTATGGTTATGCATCCGACTGTGCTTTTCTCCTTAGTTATGTGTTCAACTATGACAATTCAGGTTTTTTTGGTGTAATTCATTCCCATTGAATCGTTTCACGCTTCCATCTTGCCCTTCATAGACCCAAAATAGAATCCACAAAGTCCTCCTATGCATCCAACTCTTCCCTTATACGTCAAACTCTCCCTCAACTTCATTTCTCCTTGGTTTCCATCTCTTTCTCAAAACAAGCTTTCTCCTTTGAGCTCAAGGCATAGTCATGCATCCACTTTGCCTCTCTTCACTTCAAAGTATACGTCCACATGGCCATTTATGTGCCCACTTCATCATCTGTGCGTCCAACATTCCAATCTTTAGGGTTTCCTTCACTTATAATTTTATATGTTGGTCAACATTTAGCCAAATTCTCTCCCTTGAATACCCTATACGTTCACCAATCTTACTCTATGTGCCCAACCCTAGTTTCATTCTTGGTTGTGCATAGCTCAACATATGGTTCACTCAACACTTAACCAATTCTTCCCTATGCTTTCACCTTATCCCTCTTCTCAATGCATGGCTTCTCATGCTCATGTCATAGTTCCTTATGCTCACAATATAGTCTTTTATGCTCGTAGCATAGCTTGTCATACTCATAGCATAGTTTCTTCTTTCTCATAGCATAGCTCTTCATGATTACAACATAGTCTCTTATGCTTGTAGCATAGCTCCTCATGCTCATAGCATAGTTTCTTCTTTCTCATAGCATAGTTTCTAACATCCTCCACGCATCCAAAATTCTCTTCTATGCTATGAATCCAACTCTTATTCTCATAGCATAGTTTGGACACTTAACCAAATTCTTTTACTTCAATCTACTATGCCTCCATTACTTAGAAATTTTCCTAAGTATTTTTACTTCCTTGAAGGCATAGTTTAGGTACTTAGCCAGCTTACTAGGGTTGGCAGCTAAATTCAGTCTTTGAGAGCGAGCTTCCAAAAAGGAAAGCTCAATCCCAACAGTCTCATCTATTGTTGCGGATTCTCGAACAAGAACCGGGGATGAATCTATACCTTTCTTAACTTTGAAACCTCTTCTGGCAGTTGAGTCTTCTTAGACTATTCTCCCTGCTCGGACAGTAACTGGTCGAAAAGCCTCTGCGTCAGATCGTCTTCCTAGCAAAATGACATTCTCCTAACTGAAAGAGTCAAGGGCAACTTTTACCCTGCCCTTGACTCTCTTTCCTTCCTGTTGTCTTGGTGAAGACTGTGGTAGTGGTTCTTTGCTTGGTTGATTGAATATCTCTTTCCTTGCCTCCCGAGAGTAGCCTTAGTCTTAATCTGCCTTTAGGGAGTGAAGTGAACCGGGAGTGATAGAATAGTGAAAGAATCGATTTAGAACGTATCCGCTGCAGTTAAAACGTCTCCGTCTGAACCGTGGAATCGAAACACAAACGAATAACTTCAAACACTGGATCCATAGATCTATGCTACCGAGACGGACCCGACACGTTCTGTTTGAAGGCCTGTCCCTATCTATGTGGGTTTGATCGTCATGGATGGTCTTCGTCACAGGAGAAATTCCAATTCCTAGGCAAAGATTACAGGTCGAAGTAAAAGCACCAGGGAGAGGGCCTATCACGACTTTTCTTCCCATACCAACAAGCACAACAGAGAGAGATTCACTACCATTGAAAAAGAGACTGCTAGTTGTCCTAAGCCGCACCATTACTGTTGGGGTGGGGCTCGGCCTCCGAATCGTACGTGAGACGAGTTTCTGCCTTATACAGCTCAGGCCGAAGACCGGGGAAGTTTAGGAGAGATGGGGAAATCCAGTAGCTGCCGGTCGGGGCTAGGGACTCGTGGGCATGTTTCTTTTAGACTAGCTGTGAACGCTAGAATGATCAAATGAAATAAAACCAGTAGTCCTAGCGTAACGATGGATACTAGGCGCTGTGCGTATCGACCCTTTTGATTTTCAAAGTCTATTCGGGCCTCATTCTCCAAAGTTTCTGCTTGACTGGCTTGGCATCAAGGATACAAAGGGATTTTTTTCGAAATTCTGTCTGTGCTGAGTCCAGGCATATCATCATAAATTTTCTTTCCAAGGCTTCAAGTCTGAGTTCATCTCTCAACCTAAACAATCCTGTGAGAGCTCAGATGTAACATAATGACCCAATTTTTTACATATATTTAATTAACTTAAATTAAAATCATTACTCAAAAACATAATTTTTTTAAAAAAAGTCTTATCATGCTCAATAAAACTTAAACTAAAGTAAGCAGCGAAAGTTATAAAATAAAAATACGTAATAAAATAAGCACGTGGTTCTATATTAACTAAACTAAAATTTTTAGAAACCGTTTCATGGCTCCTCCTCTTCAATGGTAAGATCATCCTTGTTGAACTCATCATCATCTACATAACTATTTGGGAAAAAAAAAAAGAGAAAAATCATGAGAGGTAGTATAAAACTACTCTGTAAGTAGTTCCCATCATAAGGAACATTCATGCTCAATCACACACAACATGCTTGCATGCATGCATATCCTATCCTAGCACAATATAACATGAGATACCCTAAATAAACATGCACTTGCTTACATGACCTTACATACATACTTATATTCTTTATTTGGTGCCATGTTATATAGAAGTATCACATACCATAACCGTCAATTTCACATGGTAATATTTACAACGTAATTGCCCTTTATAAATACCATTAACATGAACTAGCTTGTTTCCTAGCCTAAAACCCTTAGCAAAAACCTACTTATCATATCATACTTCTAGCCGCATAACATAATTGCTTAATTTTGGTATTTCATGCATAACATATTCTTTCCTATTCCCATGAAACATAAATAGTAAACTAGACTTCAATGCATAATGTAACACACAATTTTGGCATGCTTATCCTAAACATATTTTACTAATCAATATACTAACATAAATTCTAAGAGACATGGAATCTTGAAAAATCACTCAATGTAACATGCTTTGCAAGACATCAATCAAATATTACAAAACAAAAATTAAATAAATAACTAATAATCTAGAATCAAATTGAAATAGTCAACATGTCACAATTAAAAAAACACTTAATTGATAATTATTCAAAAGAAAGTCAATCATAATAGTAACCATATACAAATAATCACAACTATATTATATAACGTTCAATTAGTAACATATGGTGAAAATTACTTACAACTAATCATACAACTTTACAGTTAAACAACAGAATAATAAAACACTCAATTCGATAACTTATGATAGAATCTACTTACCTTCAATAGAATCTACTTACCTCAAGCTTGAAATCTAAATCTTTTATAAGATTTCTATATAACATTTAGCATGATTTAAATTAAGTTTTAAAATTTTTAATTTAATTTTTGTAAAGGAAGCTCATTAACTAGCTAACTACACCTATAGCTAACCTAAATTACTGAGTAATTATTATAGTTATCATTAGTAATACTTTATGAATCTCATAAGTTAATCGTTTTTGTGATTACATTAGCTTCTGATCCATACCTAAAAAAACATACATGAGATGAGTTGCAAATTTTAAGATTAATAAAAGAAATTGAAAACCTGAGTAATAATATTTTTTCCAAATTTAAACCCTACGAAAAATAAACCTTAAAAATTAAACTTAATGCCTTAAACATACTTTTTGACTATCTTTAAGCGACTAATCATGAATTTAAAGTTTAATAGCCAACACATTTTAATTTTGATATTAATCAAACTAAAGCTAGAAAGATTGCATAAACCATATAATGACAAATTTATATTAGTTTTAGGGATTTTTTTGAACCATGTTTCTTTCTGATTTTCAGGCTTAAAATCAAAAGTTTGAGATCTAAGAGAAAACCTTGGTTTACTAAGAACCACCTCTAACGGAAATAGAAAGCTAGAGAAAACTATCCTTACCGTTTGATGTGTTTTCCTCTCTACAGTAATGATGGGTGGAGAAAACCTTAAGTGACCATAGACCTTGAGAAAATGCTTGAATACCTTAGAAATGAGGTATGATCATGCTTAAGGTCTACAAAAAATCAATAGGGAATGATTCACTACAAAATGAGATTGAAAAGGAATTTTTCTTAATGATTTGATCCTACCGTTCAACAATCTTGTGAAATCCAATAATATTGCTTGGAACAACTTTAAGTACACAATATTCTCTCTAAGAAGTATGATTTATAGTACTAGGGTAGGGTATGGGTTAGGGAAGAAAATTTCAGATTTCTTTATGCTCACTTGAAGGATAAATGAAAGGGCACTTGGAAACCTTAAAATAAACAATGTTTTTGGAAAATAAGTAAACCTCTTTTTATCCCTCCTCCATGCATGCACAACCAAGAAATATAAAAGTATTTTTGGCTCTTCAATTCACTCTCCTAAACTCATAATTACCGTAGGGTGAAAGCTCAAAAGGTTAGGTTAAATGAAACCATACTATGGTTGAAGTTAACTTGAGTTAGAACTACAGTTCTTCCTATTTCCTATGTATCATCTTTAAACAAGCACCAATTAATGAATTTAAACATTTAAGCTCCATTTGGTAACCATTTCGTTTTTTGTTTCTCGTTTTTTGAAAATTAAGCATGTTTCCCCATCCTTTCTCATATTGATTTGCATCTTTCTTAAGTATAATGGTTGAATTCTTAGTCAAATTCAAAAAATAAAAACAACTTTTGAAAAGGCTTTTCTTTTCCTTTCCTTTTTTTTTTTTTAAAAAAAATTGACTTGGTTTTTTGAACCATTAGTAAAAAGTAGATAACAAAGTAAGAAATTTGGAGGTGAGAGTAACATTTTTAGGCTTAATTTTCAAAAACAAAAACAAAAACAAAAAAGATTACCAAACGGGGCATTATATTTTTAAATCCCTAATTATCTTGTTTTACCTTCTTAGTAATTTAACTAAAAGCTTATGACAAAAAAATACAAACTACAAAAATTGTAAATAACTATATCATACATCCACTTAATACTACATTCCTACCGAGTTAAATAATTTTATATTTATGTTCATTCTACACTTCTAATATTCAAATAACTAAACATAAATATAACTAAGTTACTAATATTTAGAGTAAATTTTAGAATTGTAATAATCATATGTAAACAAGTATTAAATCAAACTTGATAAAAAAAAGGTTATATCAATAAAGCTAATTATCCACTTTCAATTATCTTAAATTAAATTTACAAAGGATTCGATACTAAATTTAAATAGTTAATTACACTAGTTTATATCAGTTAAAAAAAGTATAATAATATAATAAAATTACAAAAATATCCCAAAAGATTGTTGGGATCATTACAATTTAGCTTTTAAGGGGATGATACAAGGGAAGAGATATTTATTTGAATAAGTGTGAAAACTTAAAATGACATGGTCATCCTAACATAAAATGTTTGTTTTGGCTAATGATGAGACTAACCCTAGGGCCAAGGAGATGACTCTAGGATTAAAAGGCCATAGAAGCTGATCCTATCTTGAGGACTACAAGTCAACCATGAAAGAAAAGTTATCTCGAGTGCTTAACTTTTGCATGTTCTTGAATTGACTAATGAATGATGGTTAAAAAGACATTTTTATATAATCAAGAGAACACATTACTTTTAAGATACGTTGAAAATATATACTATGAGTTGTCTACTCTATTAGCTCCCTAGAATTGTTATTAATTACTTGATCATTAGAGTGTAGGTAAGTCTGTTGGTTAGTCATAGATAGTAGAAGGCTTTGGGCAGAGGGAAAAGAAAATATAGCCGGGATTGATTAATGTGACTATGAAAGTGAAAGGACTCGCATTTGGTGAAAGCGATTTGATCAGTCCCTTTTTTGTAGGAGGCACATGCAATTTGGTTCTATTCACCTCATTTTTCCATTCTTTTATAGGAAAAGACCACTCTTTCTAGACATTCAATAAAAAAAAAAAAAAAAAAGTGAAGCTTTGCTGATATTAAAATATCGATGAAAATATTGATAAAATGCTCATGTTGATATATTTGAAATATAAAGAAAACGTTGATTCATACTCTCACATGTTCCATTGTAAACATAAAAATGGTGACGAAAATATGGACAAATGTTGATGGAAAATTTACTAAATACAAACCCAATTAAATATATAATTGTGTACTATTGACCTCAATGTTGGAGGTTTGATCCCTCCGCTTTGATGGAAAAAAAGTTACTCGTGAAAAATTTAAAATAAAAAGATTGGTAACATAATAATAACAACAAACACATGCTCATTATCAGCACAATGGACAAGAAATGCTTTTTTTTTTTTTTTTTTTTGGCTAACATTTTAGACTATCACTTTAGCCCATAATTATTTTGAAGGCTTTAAACTGTTAATATTGAAGCCTAAATTTAGATTTTATGTACCCTAAATACGTGAATTTAATTTTTAAAAAAACGTTGAAAATTTGATTAAAATCTCGGATTGACTAAATTAAAGATATTTTTTTAAAAAAAGTCATTTTTATTATCAAAACTCTTTTAATAAAAACTGTTTAAAAATACTTTGGAAGTGTTTCAAAACTTATTTTGAATGGTTGACAAACACTTCAATTTTTTTAAAATAACTTATTTTCAAAATTAAACACTTGAAAAATTAATACAAGCACAAAACAATCTTTTCACACTTTTAAAGTTTAGGAACACAGGGATTTCATCAGATGCTTTTTAAAGTTAGAAACTTATTTGATATAAAATTGGAAGTTTACATATTTATTAAACATATTTTCTTAGAATTGAGATACCAAATAGAGACAATACCAAGCGATATTTGGCCTAATGAGTTGGAATTGTTGTTTAGTCCAAAAAAATCGTGTACTCCAAATTTAAAAGTTCTTAATTTTATATCTTATTAATTCTTTATATCGTAGATTTAATAAATAAACAACTCACCAAACTTCAAGATTTCATCTTGAAGACTTAACAATTTAATTTCTGGTCTCAAACATCTAAAAATTTAGATATTAAACTTGTAAATTAACCTTTAAAAAAAGAGTTTTATTTCCTTTCTGAACCAAGAAAAATGAGTTTGGTTGTTGTTTAGTCATTCATAATGGAATATAATATAGTTTTTATGTGTGGGGAAGTTGAATGGAGACCATCCATTTGTTGCAGAAATGAGATATTGTGGAGCCCAGAAAGATTGAGAAGTAAACAATACTATGGAAGATGTATTTATTTCATTGTGATACCACAGCTCAATTGCCTTTCAGTGTTTACATTGGGATTTGGTCCCAATGTCAATTCAAACATTTTTAATTCTCACCTCCACAGTTGCACGCGCATGAACATACCATACATACAAGTATGCATATGCACACGCATGTATATGCAATTGTAACAAATATGCCTGCAGTCTCCAATAATCGTGTGTCCAAGATCTCTCAAATTCCATCCCAAAATCCCCTTTGATGAAGAAACTTTGATCAAGTCACGTCAACATTAAACTTCTAGCACCCTTTCCAAAAGCTCGAATGACCAAACGTATATGAATGATATAAATGTAATTTAATGTGGTCTAGTACAAGTGTACATTATAAAAAAGTAATAAGCTTAGTATCGTATCCCAAAAGACTAGATACAACTTAATTATTTCTTAAACATTACTGTCAATGCAAAATAGATGAGATTTGGTTGTGTTGAATATTAAAGTAAACAGTAGATGACAAATCAAGTTTCAACCAAGAAGCTTTATGTATCTTGAGCTATGCGGTTGCAATCGTTATTACCCCAACATGGATAGAAAATATATTCCTATTCAGTCTTGTTCACAAGTTTCTTTAGGAGTCTAAGTAGCCAGTTCCATGTTTCTATGCCTACCTAAATCTTAGATCATTTCATGCAATTTCTAAGTCTTACAATATACCTTATATTTAAGGTTACATGACGACCTATGTCTAGATTCTTAGTCTCATATTCCTTTTGTTAAATCTATTTTTAACTTAACATTCTCAGGATTAAGACTCAACTAACATGCTAAGTTAAATGGCTGGTTGAATTTAACAAGATACCATGTAAACCAACATAGGAAATAGAAAGGACAAAGCGAAATGATGTGATATCATTAACTAAAGTAATATTGTCTTAGGATATCCACATAACCAAATCCATTAGAAAGTTAGTCCATAACTTGAGATGAATGAATATATTTTATTAATGCAAAAGCCATGAGTTACAAATGTCAAATTTAAAGAAACAGTAAAAGAATAAAACAACAAGGAATAAGTAAATAGGTGTTAGAAAAATAGTAGAACAAACCCCTTGAGTCAAAACTTCACTCTCTATGGCTTTCTAAGATTGGTGAATCCTCACTCTACACACGTTCTCACAGGTAAGGAAGACCTAGAACTAAGGTTCTTCAGAGGAACTCTCGTTCTTGAAGATTTTTTTATGTAGCTTTGTGAGATCTCTTCTAAAAAGTGGAAATTTGTTGAATGAAGAGACTGAAGGAAATCGAACACGAGGATTTCCATGAGCAACGAAATGATCTTTCCAAATTTCAATCGTGTACGAACTTTACAATTAAATCACAAACGGAAACATGCGGTTATGCGAAATACAGAAATTACAGCATGATATACAATAGATCAAGGACAAGGACAACATACTTTTGTAGACTCATCTTCAAGTTTATTGATCACTTACGTTCGATCACAACAACACAGCAATACACGAACGTTCGTCCAACACGACCACTACACTGCACGAACACCGCACACTCGAACTAAGTGATCACCAAGGTCACGAACACCGCGAACAACCTCCATAAAACCTCGTCAGTGTCGAGTTTAGTATGACACCACCAAGAAGGTTACCTTGGTATTCTCGGTGTGAGAATCTAGAGGGTGGGCTCTGTGTGGACTTGGTTTAAGGCAAAAAACATGAGGAACCATAATCATGTAGACAATTAAGCAAGTGGGAGAAGGAACAACCTATTATATAAGATGATGCCCAGTCATTTAGGAAAAGCTATGCGATCATCTAGCAAAAGCTATGCGATCGTTTAGCTCATCGCTTAGCTGAGTGTCTATCGCCTAAGAACACTCCACGATCGTTTAGCGTACTCCAAGTTGTCGCTTAGTAAATCTTATTTACTTGACAACTTCTCCATAAGCAAATTAACAACGTTGCAAATATTTTTTTTCTTTCTTTCTAAAAATTAGGAATTTTTTTTTCTTTTTATCTCACGGTTACCATGAAATCACCAATAACCTCCCACTCAATTGGTTATTAGAGAAAAAGAGATAATTATCCAATAGTTAATATATTATAAATACAAATGATAACTAACTTACCATAATATATTTATAACCTATAGTTTTAATATTTCATCTCATGAAACATATAAACCAGAGTTCTTTTTCTATTCCATGGTACTTAATATAAATCTCATTTACATTAATCCTCCACTTGATGTATCTCATACACCATACTGATCATATCATATATAATCGAATTACCTCTTGTCAATTTGAACATTTCAAATCAACACCAAGAAATGATCCTCAACTTGAATCTATTGAGCTACCAAGGGGACCTTATGGACCTGTAGCTCGAAGCTCCAACGGTACGTGAATAATTGATTAAACTCTTTAGTCACGGGATCCACCATCCATTAACTGCAAGGCACTTCACTAAAGACCGACAATTGAACTCTCCTTACCACAGGTATATTATGTGTCCATCTTAACCAATCAACAGTGCGACAACCCTTCATAGATCGCTCGTAAGTACAGCTCGGCCAATAACCGTTATGCCCCTATAGTTACATCTAACTCCTTAAGTATCACTGCATCCTCTAATGAACATAAGTCACAGTCCTACTATGATTGAGTCCTCTCTTCCAAAGAGAAGCTGTGGCCACTATGTTCAAGCCTCAGAATCAGCCCTTAAGAGAGCAATCTATTACTTACCCCTGCTTCGAGGAAAGAGTGAATTCCATCTTGTGTAAGTGAGCTCCCAACTCCCAGATCAGACAAGTTCCTAAAAAAGTAGGAATGTTGAGATGGAAATCTGACCATTCTCACTCATACTAATCAAAGGACTGCCCTTAAAAGTAGGAGTTCCCAGAACACTTAGGATTGAGGTCGTGTCACCTATGGTCGTTTAGGTAAGATGTAAGTCTCCAGTATCAACAATGTTATATATAGAGTCTAGTCATCTTGTAGTCCGATCTTATACAAACTTTTTGTATAGGACACCTCTGCTCACATGTCTCCACATGAATGGTTAGGATCTACCATCTATAGTAGTTTACAACACTTGTAAACCTCTACAAAGCGGGTCGTATCTGTAGTGTCACTAGGATCAGGTATCCCACCTTAATCCTTATACTACAGACCTATCTAGATTATCACTTAAGGCATGATCCACTTGCATATCATATATAAACGCTTAAGTTTACATAAGATACCCATGGAGCTTTGTTTATTGGATATGAGTAAATGTTAGAATGAAATAATAATTATTTTATTCATAAAACAATGTGTATAATTACAAACAACGAGACTCCGAGAGAATTAAGACACCAATCCCAACAATCTCTCACTTGTCCTAATGCCTCAGGAGACTAATGTACAATACAATATAAAACATGTAAAATATACAATAAACTAGGGCATACCCCAGTATCATTTTCCACTTGCCCTAGACAAGATATCACATGTCTCGTAGACCTAGATTCTTCGGTGACCCTCGAACACTTTAGCCGGGAGAGCCTTTGTAAAGGGATCAACAACATTGTGCTCTGACATGATATTCGTGACTATCACAACACCGCGATGTGCAATTTCCCTGATCAAGTGGTATTTTCACTCTATATGCTTACCCCGACGATGACTCCGAGGCTCCTTCAAATTTGCCACAGCCCCACTATCATCACAATACAAAGTGATAGGCAAATCCATATTTGGAAGAACTTCCAAATCTGAAAGGAATTTCCTCAGCCAAATAACTTCCTTAGCTGCTTCACAAGTGGCTACGTATTTGGCTTCCATAGTGGAGTCCGCAATGCATCCTTGCTTGATGCTTCACCACACTACAGCCCCTCCATTTAGAGTGAACACTGACCTCGATATCGATTTAAGAGAATCTCAATCGGTCTGAAAGTCAGAGTTTGTGTATCCTGTAAGGATCAAATCCTTATCTCCATATACGGGCATGTAATTCCTCGTTCTTTGAAGATACTTGAGGATCGTCTTGACTGTCGTCCAGTGATCAAATCCTGATTGGATTGATATCGACTGACAATTCCTACTGCATAGCAAATGTCGGGTCTGGTACACAACATTGCATACATTAAGCTTCCTACAGCTGAAAATTCCTATAGCTGAAGCCTAAATTTAGATTTTATATACCCAAGATACGTGAATTTAATTAAAAAAAAAAGTTGAAAATTAGACCAAAATCTCGGATTGACTAGCTTAAAAAATAACGTTAAGTTTATAAGATGAAAAGATATTTGTTTTAAAAAGTCATTTTGTTACCAAAACTCTTTTAATAAAAACGGTTTAAAAACACTTTGCAAGTGTTTCAAAAACTATTTTGAATGGTTGACAAACACTATAAATTTTTTAAAATGGCTTATGTTCAAAATTAAATACTTGAAAAATTAATACAAGCACTCCCTAGATCAAAGACTTATTAGATACAAAATAATAGGAAAGAAAAAAGAATCTTTTCACACTTTTTAAAGTTTAGGAACACAGGAGATTTCATCAGATGCTTTTTAAAATTAGAAACTTATTGGATATAAATTGGAAGTTTACATATTTATTAAACATATTTTTTTATAATTGAGATACCAAATAGAGACAATACCAAGCGATATTTGGCCTAATGAGTTGGAATTGTTGTTTAGTCCAAAAAATTCGTGTGCTCCAAGTCTAAAAATTCTTAATTTCATATCTGATTAATTCTTTATATCGTAGACTTCATGACTAAACAACTCACCAAACTTCACAATCTTGAATACTTAACAATTTCATTTCTTCTCTCAAACGTCTAAAAAATTAGATATTAAACTTGTAAATTAATCTAAAAAAATGAGTTTTTTTGGGAGTTTTTTTTTTTTTTTTAATGTTGTGATTACGAAAACTATTTAGGGAAATATAGTGGTTTTGAAACTATTTAGAAATCTATGGTTGTTTTGGAGATTTTGAAGCGGGGATTTAGTTTAAAATATTTTGTCGAGGGTTCAATCCTCGACCTGTCGAAAATTAAAGAAGAGATCAAGAGTTTGACCCTCGACCTGAGAAGAGGATGAGGGTTCAACCCTCAACCTATCGAAAATTAAAGAAGAGATCGAGGGTTTGACCCTCGACCTAAAGGAAATTGAGAAGAGGACGAGGGTTCAACCCTCGACCTGTCGAAAACTAAAGAAGACCTGTAGGCAAGATGAGAAAATTTCAAAGAGGTCGAGGGTTGGAAAATTATAGAACAAATCCTCGACCTATAGATAATCTTTAGTAATTATATACACGATCGCACACAATCGTTTAGTAAAATTACTATGCGATCATTCAGTAATTCTTTATTAATATAACAATAGGTGCAAACTTCCGGAAAGAACAAGTGAATGATGAACAAATTCTTTATTAGAAGCTAAACGGTCGTTTACAATCTCTCCACGATCGCTCAGTATGACTAAACGATTGCTTACTAAATCCTCTGCGATCGGCCGCAAACTCCTACATGATCGCTTAACCATTATTATTATTTGATCGCCTTCTCAGAACCTATACGATCGCATACCTTTTACTATACGATCATATACCAAATGCTACACGATTGCTGAGCTTTACTATACGATCGTCTAGTGGAAGTAGATGATGAGTAGCACGCTGCGATGGCCTCTCCGTGACAATGTCTTCTGAACTCCCATTCTCAAGAGCTCTCTTTCCTCACTACACGATCGCCCATAAACTCCTACACGATCGCTTAGCTATTATAATTAGACGATCGCCTTCTCAAAACCTATACGATCACCTACCTTTTACTATACGATCGTATATCAAATGCTACACAATTGCTAAGCTTTACTACACGATCGCATAGTGAAAGCACACGATAAGGGCACGCTGCAATGGCCTCTCGAGAGCTCTCTTTCCTCACTACACGATCGCCCACAAACTCCTACACGATCGCTTAGTTATTACAATTAGACGATCGCCTTCTCAAAACCTATACGATCGCCTACCTTTTACTATACGATCGTATACCAAATGCTACATGATCGCTAAGCTTTACTACACGATCGCATAGTGAAAGCTGTCTCTTATACACATCTAGATGTGTATAAGAGACAGACCCAATGCTATACGATCGCCTGCCTTTTACTGTACGATCGTATACCAAATGCTACATGATCGCTAAGCTTTACTACACGATCGCATAGTGAAAGTACACGATGAGGGCACGCTGCGATTGCCTCTCGAGAGCTCTCTTTCCTCACTACACGATCGCCCACAAACTCCTACACGATCGCTTAGTTATTACAAATAGACGATGGCCTTCTCAAAAGCTATATGATCGCATACCTTTTACTATACGATCGTATACCAAATGCTACACGATCGCTAAGCTTTACTACACGATCGCATAGTGAAAGTACATGATGAAGGCACGCTGTGATGACCTCTCGAGAGCTCTCTTTCCTCACTACACGATCACCTATAAACTCCTACACGGTCGCTTACCTATTACAAATAAACGATGGCCTTCTCAAAACCCATACGATCGCATACTTTTTACTATATGATCGTATACCAAATGCTACATGATCGCTAAGTTTTACTACACGATCGCATAGTGAAAGTATACAATAAGAGCATGCTGTGATGGCCTCTCGAGAGCTTTCTTTTCCTACTACACGATCAAACTTCTACACGATCGCTTAGCTAAGAATCCGAATCTCTGCAGCGTGCGTCAGAGTGATTTGAATCGTCGACCTCATTTAAAAAGACCTCCTTTGAAAAAGTTTAATTTAATATAATTTTTTATTTTGTATTAAATTTGAAAAAATAATTTAAAAAAGTTTACCTCATTGTAATTTGAAAAGTTTAATTTGTTGTTATGTTTAAAAATAGTTATAAAAATTTTAATTTGTTGTTATGTTTAAAAATAGTTATAAAAAGTTTAATTTATTGTTATGTTTAAAAAGTTGATGTTCATAAAACTTAAAGAGTTGTTGTTTATAAATTAAAAAGTTTAATATTTTTAGTTTAATACAAAATTATTGTGATTTTTTAATATACTTCTTATAAAAAGTATAATACAAAATTATTGTGTATAGAGACTTCATAACTGAAACGGATGATGAATTTGAAGAGTTAGATTTTGATGGTCGTGAACATGAGTTACTTTCAGATACATTTAACGATTTGGATATGAATGTACTAGATAGCATTCGAGAACATGACCCAATTGTAGCCCCTGTGGATGTTGACAATACTCAATTATATAAAGGGATGATTTGTCAAGATAAAGAAATACTACAACACACGGTCAAATGTTTTGCAATAAAACGTCACGCACCATAAGAGGTTGTTGAATCGACACTGACGATTTGGATAATTCGGTGTAAGAAGTGGGAGGAAGGTTGCAAGTGGAGACTTTGTGCAATAAAGAAAAACCTTTATCATTGTGGCACAACTGCACTAGAGTTCTATAATGCCGTAAGAGAAAAACCATCTATCAATGTGGCACAACTGTAGTCCAAATCAAATCAAAGTTTGGTTATCATATTCCTGACCATAGGGTATGGGAGGGCAAAAGAAAAGCGTTGGCTAAAGTGTTCGGTGATATGGATGAGTCTTACAAATTGTTATCCAGGTGGTTGTATATGGTTAAGCAGACCAATCCCGGAACACGTGTTGAGTGAAGAGTGAAAGAAATGCTTACTGAAGGCCATGTTATCCTAACTTCTGTATTTTGGGCATTTAGTTCTTGTATAGAAGCTTTTAATAAATGTCGGCCGATAATTCAGATAGATGGTACACACTTGTACGGAAAATATAGAGGAAACTTGCCGATTGCTACATCAGTTGACTCGAACGACCATCTTCTTCCACTTGTATTTGCCGTTGCTGATGAAGAATCCGCAGACTCATGGGATGGTTCCTGAAACACTTGAGAGAAATTGTAACACACGAAGAGGTGGGTTTAATTTCAGATCGACATGCTGGTATAATCACAGCAGTGAAATAAGTAGAAATGAAATTTTAAATTTAATTTTAAAAGTGAGGAAAATTTCCCCTTTGATGCATTTCTCCTTTCCTAATTGACACACTTCCGAATAGGTTGGAAAGTGGAGGATTGATAGACACGATTCCTCATACTTTGGGAATTAAAATTAATCAAACCGAGGCATTCAGGAAACAAAAAACACCCCTAAAATCGGATGAATAAATAAAATAATAATAATAATAATAATAATAAGTGATATGTTGCATATAAAGAGTGAGCTTCCGATCAAATGTTACAAAATTATTTAATTTTCGAACAAATTACAAAAATCACACCTAATTGTTACATTTGTGTGAATTGATTAAGGTCTACTTTGGTCTGATTACACAGTTTTAAACTTTAGAAATAAGTTATAGGTAAAACATAAAGCTTACCCACCTTATTTCATGTATTTACTGACTTATTAAATACATACAATCCTATATGAATTAGGGACATTTGCTTTTAATTAAAATCTAGATAACTCAGGAAGTAAATGTTTATGAGGTTGGTGAGACATCATTATCACTGCTTTATTAAGTAGTCTTTTAATTTTAAATGTTATAATTTTTCCTTTGAAATCTTAGTTTTATTTCAATTTGATTCATGAATTTCAAAATTTTACATTTTTAATTTTAATTTTTCATTAAATATTTAATTTCAATCATTACTGTCAATTTCTATTAATTAATTAGAAATAAGTGGAAGTGAAATTTTAAATTTAATTTTAAAAGTGATAAAAATAGTAAAACTTAATTAATTATAATTCTTTTAACGATTTTTAATCTATAACTCCAAAAGACGGAAAAACATATTTAGTGAAAATTTGAGGTTAAAAGTGTAAATCTCAAGATACATGAATCAAATTGAAACAAAATTCAAATATGAAGGGTAAAATTGTAGTATTTTGAAATTTAGGAACTAAATTAAAACCAAATTCAAAACTTAAAAACTAAATATATAACATTTTAAAATCTAAGGGCTAAATAGAAAATAGATTGAAAACCATGGATCAAAAAGTTATCTTTTCCAAATAAAAATGAAATGTCTGAATGCTTGAGTTTTCAAGGTACGTACTGCTGCTATTTCTTCTGCACAAAATAATACAAAGCTAGATGTAAAGTGAAAAAATACCAGGGAAATTCAAATATTTAAAAATAATAAAATATTTTTAAAAATTATTTTTATAAAATGGAATTTTTCTAAAAAAAAAAAGAAAGAAAAGATGTCGAATTTCCAACATTCGATCTCTAAATTATTAAAAAGAAAAAAAATAAAGGTCGAGGGTTCAATAGATCGAATTTTAAATACTCGACCTATTAAAAAAAAATAACAATATATTTCTAAATAGTTTAGAAATTACGATATTTTTATAAATGGTTTTTAAAACTATCGTATTATTTTAAATTTTCCCTTTTTTCCTTTTTGAACCTAGAAAAATGAGCTTGGTCGTTGTTTAGTTCATTCATAATGGAATATAATATAGTTTTTATGTGTGGGGAAGTTGAATGGAGACCATCCATTTGTTGCAGAAATGAGATATTGTGGAGCCCAGAAAGATTGAGAAGTAAACAATACTGTGGAAGATGTATTTATTTGTTTGTGATACCATAGCTCAATTGCTTTCCAGTGTTTACATCGGGATTTAGTCCCAATGTCCAATTCAAACATTTTTAATTTTTCCTCCACACGCACACACAGTACATATAAGTACGCATATGCACACGCGCACATACACACATTTTAACAAATATGTTTGCAGTCACCAATAATCGTGTATTCAAGATCTCTCAAATTATATCCCAAAATCTCCCTTGATGAAGGAACTTTGATCAAGCCATGTCAACATTAAACTTCTAGCATCTGCCCCAAAAGCTCGAACGACCAAACATATATGAATGATGAAAGTGTAATTAAATTTGGTCTAGTACAAGTGTATATTGTCAAAAATTAATAAGCTTAGTGGTATTCCAAGTATTGTATTCGAAAAGACTAGATGTAATTAATTATTTCTTTAACAATATTGTCAATACAAAATCGATAATAACTATTGAAAATAGATGAGATTTTGGTTGTGTTGAATATTAAAGTAAACAGTAGATGACAAGTCAAGTTTCAACCAACAAACTTTATGTATCTTAAACTATGTGGCCGCATCAAATCGACATTACCTCAACATGGATAGAAAATCTATTCCTATTTAGTCTTGTTCACAAGTTTCTTTAGGAGTATAAGTAGTATTTCTATCACTAGAAGAATTTTGGGCTTTAATGTCGGTTTTAAACCGACATTAAAGATAGTGTTATTAAAGTCCTTTAATGTTGGTTATCTTTATTGTCAGTTTTAAACCGACATTAAAGGGCTTTAATAACACTATCAACCGACATTAAAGATTGACATTAAAGCCCAGAATCTGTCCGTTTTATCAATTATTGTCTCTTTTTTTAAAAAAAATTCATTGTCGAATCCATTTTTTTAGTCAAAAAGTATAACATGACACATCATCATCGAACACTGTGGCTATGACATATTATTTATGTACGGATTGCAAATCTATTACATTTAATCCATAAATTCTACTATAAAATTATAATTTAAAAGGTCGTACAATAATTCAGTCCTTGAAAACACAAATTACAAGTAATACAAACATTATGATTTTACAAACATTATGAGTTTACTATCCCTCTCCACTTGGTAAGTATGGATCCCTTCATAATTCTTCTTGAACAGACCCCTCCCCCAACAACCCCCCTCCCCCAGCTTCAGTAGTGTCTGGTTATAGACATCTTTGTCTGACCACTATTGTTCAAAGGATCACAAACAAAAAAGGTTTAAGACAAAGGATTGAAAGTGAAAATGTGATCAAAATTCATATTCAACTAACTGTGTTTATTGGGAATGTGTATGAAGGTACATTCAACAATGTAATGTTTATACAACTCCAAGACTTAACAACAAAGATTATAACAACAACTCTTTAAAACTCTCTGGAAGTGTAACTATGGCTTGTGGCAGACCTTGACCTTAGCAACACCCTAGAACTCCTCACCTTTCGCTACCTGGGAATAAAAACATGAAAGAAAAGAATGAGCTTCACAAAGCTCAGTGAGTGGTAAGCAACTTCTAGAGTATATTTCAACTCATAAATAACAAGCATATCATAAATATGAGATTATATTAAACCTCAGCCTTGAATGAGCCTATTCTCAACTCTATCTACACGCACGGTAGATAGCTAAACTGATAACTACTTAGAATGAGTCTATTCTTTACCTACACACACGGTAGATAGTTAAGTAATACTAATCATGAACGCTTACTCCGCTGAGTTCCCTTTTGTTCCCAATATCTCTTATGTGCACATAGCTCCCCACGCATGGGCTCAGAAGCTAGGTCCGTCAGTCCTTTGACCATCCCATACGAGGTTCCTCCCACAGATTCATGAACTAGACCTCTCGGTCTCCTGACCATCCCGTGAGGTTTTACTTTCGGGCTCAGGAACTAGGTCTATTGATCCCCTGACCATCCCGATCACATAATCTCATTCATATGGTAGGTACTCATTCATAACATAAGCATATATAATTTACTCTAAAAGATATGCTTTTGTACTTAAAGGAAAGTACCACTCACCTTGGTAAGGATAGGAATCTTTCTCTTAGAAGTTCCTTGATCTTCCCAGGCTCCTCTTTTGAACCCTAATTTCAGATTCAACTTAAAGCTCCGATAACTCATAGTTATAGACTTTATCTCGAGATACTTATTTCTACAAAAATGCTCTAAAATATCTCAGGAAGCTTATCTCAAAATCTTAGCTCCGAACTCATTGTGGTTTGGATGGAATATTTAAAATATTAAGACTGGCCCAAGCTTACTCGACAGCTCGACCCTTCTGTCTTTTTCTCATTCTCCAGCCCGATTCCTTGGAGTCTCCGGAAGCCCTACCCTAAAAAATAGACTCTCATAGCTTTCAGGTGGCTTTGGAATCACTCTAAACACAAGAGTATTCTGGGATAACTCTTCGTCTCAAGTGGATGCTACTTCCAGACCTTCCTGTCCGACAGAATCTCCTTCTCTTAGAACTTCATGACCGACGCATGGTCTTGCTACCAATGCATGCGTTCTTCATCAGCGTGTAATCTCCTCTCAATTAGCCTTCATACACTCTTCTTTATGTCCTTTTAAGAGAATTTAAGTTCTCATCTGAAGTCCTTGGCCCTATTTATAGGCCTCCAAGATTTCTCTAAGGCCGACACCTCCTACTTGGCCGTATGTTCAAGTGTCATTTCCTTACACTATTAACGAAACCTTGCGTTATCGCAACCCAAGGTGTCATTCTCTTCCTTTAGCCAACACATAGCCCTCACATTTGCATGTCTTCTTGTGCATCCACCTCATTTGTTCAAGGCTTAAGATTTCTTCCTAACAAGCCACATGTCCGGATGACGACCTTGAATGCGTCCATCCTCCATATGTGTCCATCCTTCATATGTGTTCATCCTTTATATGCGTTCATCTTTATATGCGTTCATCTAACCACAAATGCATCCATCCAAATGCTGCAACATTCCTATGTCTGGACATCACCCATTGGCGCATGCGTCCATCCCATATTTGCACCCTTGCGGTGTCACCCTTCAAGCCATTGCCGCCTAGCACCTTTCCCCATATGCGACTCACTAACCTCGATTATGCCATTTCCAATTAACGCAACCTTATCTTGTGCATCCCATTGACACAACTTCGTCGCATATACTAGATGCTCGCAAGGCTCTTCCTTGGCCGCATGCCCTCTACCGCATGGCTTACCCTTGCCCTATGCGCTCAACTACAATAATGACCATTATTCTTCCACCGCATACTATTTGCTCAAGCCTTGTCTTATGCATCCACATGTCTCGGATGTCCAATACATATAGCACATCTCCAACACATAACACCAACGCATAGTATCGCCGTATGACACTAAAGCATAGTGTTGCCGCATACATCAACCACATACCTTCGGCCGCATACCATCGGCCACATGCGTAGCATCGCCGCATCAATCTCAAATCCATCGCAGAGCATCGCCACATGCCATCGCGTAGCATCACCGCATGCCATCGCATAGCATCACTGCATGCCATTGCGTAGCATCGCTGCATACTCGATCAATGTGTGCGCGTGATGACGAAAAATTGGAAGTCAATTTTACTCGACAACCAAAATCCCGTGGACACAGTATGCGATGCATGTTCCTAAGATATGCGTTGATAGTTATGCGTCGATGGTCATGTGTTGGAGTGAATATGTGTTAATAAATGTATGCGTTAACCATGCATCCTGCCACAAGTTTTCTTGCGTTCACGTGAAGTATAACATGGACGCAAGTTTCTCGGGTAATCTGAGGTCAAACATAGGCACTTGTAGCTATATGTTTGCGGTGATGTGCATGCGGCAGTTGAATAAAAGAATGGAGGGGATGTTGCTAAGTTAATCCTACTTCTACTCATATCTAACAGACAACACAATGAGGATATGCATGAAAGATAGAGATACGACAAACCTTGACATGAAATAAATGTATGGAAAAATAGATAAAATGCGGAGATGTTTTCATTGCAACCCTAAAAAGTGACTGCGAGGGCAACTTTAGTCAACGCAAGCCAATGTGCTTATGCTACACTCATGCACGACAAGTCATTTTCCAATGGAAATGCGGTGCTCCTAAGTCTAGGACGCATGTGTTGAATGCAAGAGTGTCCATAGATCTTATTCCTAAGTCTCTACTCTTTTCCTATGTGATGATGCAAAATGTACACAACGTTGCGGTGACCGTAGTTAATCGTATCCTATCTCTAGGATGCATGCGATGGGTTAATAGCAAATAGTGCTTATTCCTAATTTCCTATCTCTTGTATTATGTGTTCTAATCTGACTCTCCCGAGCCAGATTCTGACCTGACCTTCCCAAGCCTAGATCCTATCCTTAGACTACCTTCCCGAATATCCCTAATGGACAAATGAAGCTTACATACTACAAGACAATCGCATGAACTTGGTTGACGTAAGGTTATTACTATCCCTAGTGAACAACGCATACATTGCTTAATGTGTCCAACCACTTACCCTTCTAGGCAGTTGGTTGGTGCTGACTTCACTCATAGACAAGCAATGCGTTAGCCTATAAACAGGTGTTGCTGTAGCTTCATACTAAGAAAATAAGGTTTTCTCATACACTCATGCAACGCACACCTCTCGGTGGTTTGCTATACACTTCATATCCCTTATCCACATGACTAAGTATGCAATACCCAAGAAATCCCACTAAGTATTGCAATGAACGTAAAGATGCTAAGCAAGAAGATGGAGATGGAGTCGGAGGAAAAGAGAAATGCATTGAAAACAATTGTATTAATCCTTTAATTCCAAATGTCATATAATACAATATAAGAAAAGAAAGGAAAAGAAATGACCGACTGGAAGCAAAAGTTTTGCTTCTAGCGGATGTGCATCAAGGCTACCGGTGGTGCCATGGATGGGCGGAGGAGCTGACTCTCTCGAGAACTAACTCCGATCGAAGGCTCCGTGTAAAACCTGAACCCTAATTACTTCAAGTAAGAGTAAGTAATTTGATGTTTTCTAATGAGCTAAATGAAGCCATATCTTAGGAAGGGTAGAGGATGGAAGCAAGAAGAAATAGGTTCTTTGGTAGCTAACTGTAAAAGTAGGACAAAACTCGGCTAGGCTAAGGAAGGTCATGCTTGATGATGGAATGCATAATAAGCATATGAATGAGACCATGTCATCTAATGAGGTATGGTTCTGAAGTAATATTGTGAGTGAAGTTAGCAAAAGAAAATTTGCTAAATCCTAGTCTTCATCACCAATAGTGGGCCAGGTGGCACAATGAGGGTTCATGCTGGATTTTTGGCGATAATATAAGCAAGAAGGTCGAGTTCATTGGGTCGGTTTGGACAAATTACTTAGGCTATTTATGTAATTCTAGTGGCATTCGAAAGCCCTGAGTGTCTATTTTCTGTGGCAAGCTACTGGAAGGAAAACTCACTGGAATAAGGTCGGAGGGGCAAAATAAAAATGAAGGGTTCGTTTCTCGGGTGAATCTAGGCCATCAGTGAAGAATTGAACCTCCAGGACGAATTACTAAGCATTTTGAGCTAAACATTTGAGGAAATATTATTAACTTAGTTATAAACAACTTTGTAGAATGAAATTTTTTAAAATGAGGCCTGGAAGTCGAGTTATATAATTTTGAAGTTTGAACTGAAAATTGTTGAACAAGCAGGCAGTTGCTTGAATTGGG
This sequence comes from Benincasa hispida, assembly GCF_009727055.1. Classification (NCBI taxonomy): domain Eukaryota; kingdom Viridiplantae; phylum Streptophyta; class Magnoliopsida; order Cucurbitales; family Cucurbitaceae; genus Benincasa; species Benincasa hispida. Next base: position 23,453,150 of record NC_052354.1, read on the forward strand.
GCCAATGATGAATTTTTGAATCTCCAGATTAAACGACGATAAATTTTGAGTCGAAATTTTAAGTTAATGTTGTAACTCAATTCTAAACATGTTTGTAAAGGAAGTTTTTTCAAATGAGGGCTGGATTTTGAGTTATGAATTTTTGAATTTGTAACAGAGAAGCTGTGCATAAGCAGATAGCTGCTTGGGAAGAACAAGCAAACAGCTCATATGGAGAAAGAGGATCTCGCTAATGAAGGAAATCTCGCTAATTTTGTGCTGAGGAACTCGTTAATGAAGGAAATCTCTCTAATTTTATGATGAGGATCTCGCTCTAGAAGGGAATCTCGCTAGAAATTGGGCTGAATCTCGCTGGTAAGGTTAGTATCGCTAGGATGACAGTTTGCCAGGAAAAGCTTGATCTCGCTCATGAGGATCTTGCTGATCTCGCTCATGAGGATNTCGCTAGGATGACAGTTTGCCAGGAAAAGCTTGATCTCGCTCATGAGGATCTTGCTGATCTCGCTCATGAGGATCTCGCTGATCTCGCTCATGAGGAGGATCTCGCTAGTAAAGTTGTCTTTGTTGATGAAAGTTCCTTTGTAAATGAACTATTTGAGGTATCTTGGTAAAAATTATGAGTAATTTAACTAGGAATTATGTCCTTTCAGGACAAGAAGAGCTAGGGGAGGCATATAACCCATTAAGAGGCCAACGAACTGTGAGTGACTATATGATGACTTATTGTTTTAATGATTTAGAAACTATGATTTCTTGAAGATATCTCCCATGCTAAGTGTTTAAATGGATTTCCAAGCAACATATTTGTGAAACTGTTTCTCATGTTATGTAAAGCATGTTTTCCATGGAATTGACATGATTTAGATATGTTATCTTGTCCAAATACTATCAGTATGTTTAAGTAACTCCATTTTTATGATGAACCAGTATGATGGATGAACTAGTATGATGATTTCAGCACTAAACCTTAGTGTTCAACTAAATGTTTACGACAGATACTGAAGGACAATAAGAAGGTATCCTGTCAACTAAATATTTATGACTAGTTATATGACGGATACTGAAAGACAATGAGAAGGTATCCTAGTCAAGTACCTAAGGTATGATGGTACTCAGTTATAACCACGTGTACGTAGGTAATACGACGTCGAGGGATTGAGCAAAAGGGTTCTCCTCGACAAAGGTTGACATGGAGGGTTAGATCTAATAGTTCACTCTCAACTAAGGATAAGGGCAATCATATCTTCTCCTAGGCTATATACCAGCAAAGGGAGGCCGAAGTATGGGTCTCTTGGCCGGTAACAGACGTTGGGAGCTAGTGCGATGTATGCTCGTTCTCAACTAAGAAATAATGATGTTTAATGGTGGCTTAAAGCTTTTATGTACACGTTTGCTTGGTATACTTTAGTTTCAGTATTATGGTTTCAAGCTCTCGGTTTTGAGCATGAGATTTATATTTTTATTAAGTCACTCACTGGGCTTCTAGCTCACATTTTCAAATGTTTTCCTTTTCAGATAGTTTCAGTTCCCAAAAGACTTTTCTGCGGCTGCTCTGCCACTCAAAGAAACAAGTTGAAGGAAGTGTAATTGAAAACCTGTATTAGTTAATACACATGTGTTTGTCTAGGACTAGTATTCTATATGGGGCTCACTAAGTTGTAATATTCATGTATGAACAATGTTGCGAAACCCTGCAATGTAAATGTGTTAAGTTCCGAGTTAATATGTTGGTATATTGATGATATGTAAGTATTCAGGGTTTGAGTAAAAGTTAATAGGTTTGTTAGGCAGTAAGTGCCAGCAAAAGGATTGGTAACTGCTACAGTTACCATTCCATTCAGGTTAAGAGGGTAATCTGGAGTGGGGTGTGACAAGTTGGTATCAGAGCAAAAGATTTTAGGAAGAGAGGAGAAAAGTTTATATATAAGTCTGAGTCTTGAGTCCTTAGCATGTGTACTACCTAAGTAAGAGGAAGATGTTAAGTAAAAGTGGCAAGCAGAGCAGACAGACAGACAACGGGAACCCCGACCCTACTTTAAAAAGTTTCGAGATTCGAGGGAATTGAAATGTTAGTGAACAGAGAGGTAAAGACCCGATAAATCAGGAAACGACTTCAGATGGGAAGTCGAGGATTCCGCAGACAGGAACAGATCCTCAGTTAGAGGACAGAAATTTGGCAGAAAGTGTCAAATCAATTCTGGCAGATTTGAAAAGGAAGTACGGTATTGAGAATGACCTAATAGGAATTTATAAAGGATAGAGAGCTACAAGTCAACATAGTGTAGGAAGGAAGAAGTCAAGACTTGTGGTTAGTATGGGTAATAGATCAAGGTTTTGGCATCCTACCGAGCTGGTAGCTAGTTCGGGTCAGAAACCCTTATGCACGAATTGTGGTAAGCATCATCAGGGGACATGTTATTATGGGAAAAATGTATGTTTCCAGTACGGACAAGCAGGACATTTCAAGAAGGAATGCCCAGCTAGGTCGAGGAGTTCAGGTAGAACACGACATGACTCTACAGATGATAGATAAGCCTAGTGGCTCAGGAGACGAGGAAGGAATTCAAAAGAAGAAAAATGAGAAAGGAAGCAGGACGACCTCAACGTCAGGGCAGGTTTTACGAAGTGTCCTACCGGAAGGCAGAGGAGTCACTTAATGTTGTGAATGGTAAAGTAACTTTATGTACCAGTACATTTATGAACTAGTTGCCTATGGTGTTATCTGATAAGTTGCACTGTTTGTAGGAAAGATTGTAGAGAGCATGTCCTTAAGTAGCTATTATTATGCTGTAAAGAGGTGTAATAGTATAAGAGTTTTACAGGCTTTGGAGTAGTTGTTGATAAGTATAGTTATAAAGTGATTCCACTAGAATTCCTAGAAATGATGTCACTTTAGAGCATGGATTTTCTGAATAAATGTTACAACCGTATGAATTGTTTTAAGGATGGATAATGTTCGAGAGATTTGGTAGACAAGAGACAGTATTTGTAGGAAGCAAAGGAATACTTTCAGGAAGCTTAATACCAGCAGTGAAGGCTAGGAAGCTATTAAGTAAAAGATGGGAAGCTTATTTAGCCCATGTGAAGATTTCATAGGACGAGAAGATGAAACCTGAGCATGTACCTGTTGTACAAGAGTTCCTGGACGTTTCCCCTGAAAAGTTATTAGATTTACAATCTGACAAGGAAGTTTAGTTTACTATCGATTTAATTCCAGATACAACATCTATTTTTTAGGTACCATAAAGGATGGTACCAGAAGAACTCAAGGAGTTGAAAGTTCAGTTACAGGAATTAATAAATAAGGGTTACAACTGATCCAGTGTGTCACCTTGATGACATATTGATGTATTCAAGCAGTAGGGAAGATCACTGGAATCATTTGAGGATAGTTTTGCAGACACTGCGAAAGAAGCAGTTGTATGCCACATTCAGCAAATGTGATTTCTGGTGAGACCAGGTTGTATTTCTTGGTCATATGGTTCCAGCAGCAGAGTGAATGACTCTAGATGCTTTAAATGTTTTAAGTAAATTGCTTAAGCTTATGAATGTTTAGCAATGTATGTTTACTGAAAACTATTTATAACAACTGTTCTCAAATAGTTACTAAGCAACGCACCTTACATTAATGTTGTATTTATGCTATGTTTTACAATGACCACGAGGATGTGTTAATAAGAGTGTTCTGGGCAACTAAGTCATTGAGAAATAAGAATATGCAAGTTAAGTATGAGTGGCTCAGTACTGAAGTACACGAAGAAGGTACTGAAGCTCAGTCTTAGAAATTGAATAGCTCGATATTGAAGTACATGGAGAAGGTATCCGAGCAGCTCGATACTGAGGTACACAGAGAAGGTATCTGAGCAGTAGTACCTAAGGTACGATGGTACTTGAACTAGAATTGTACAATTAAGGGAAAAGTTGTGATTGATAGTGTCGAAACACTCCATTCTAGCCATGAATTGATGTTGAGAGATTGAGTAAAGATTCTTTCTCAACTAGGAATACAGGTTATGATTGTAGGAAGAGAGTAAAAGGAGTTCCTTCCCAATTAAGTAGTAACGCAATAAAGAATGATAAGAAGTGAGCAAAACGGCCACTCTAGACTAATAGACTAAGCCACAGTCTAGAAAAATAAAAAAAAAGTGCTATGTGATGTTTGTTTTGTCAACAAGTGAAACCTGAAGGGTAGAGGCCGATAGGATTACTCAATCCACTACTAGTACTTGAGTGGAAGTCAGGAGTGACGCAGGTAAACATAGAATTTTCTAGGAGAGGCGTATAACCTGTTAAGAGGCCAACGAACTGTGAGTGATTATGTGATGACTTACTGTTTTAATGATTTAGAAACTATGATTTCTTGAAGATATTTCCCATGCTAAGTGTTTAAATGGATTGCCAAGCAACATATTTGTGAAACTTTTTCTCATGTTATGTAAAGCATGTTTTCCATGGAATTGACATGATTTAGATATGTTATCTTGTCCAAATACTATCAGTATGTTTAAGAAACTCCATTTTTATGATGAACCAGTATGATGGATGAACTAGTATGATGATTTGAGCACCAAGCCTTAGTATTCAACTAAATGTTTATGACGGATACTGAAAGACAATGAGAAGGTATCCTGTTAACTAAATGTTTATGACTAGTTATATGACAGATACTGAAGGACAATGAGAAGGTATCCTAGTCAAGTACTTAAGGTATGACGGTACTCAGTTATAACCACGTGCACGTAGGTAATACGACGTCGAGGGATTNTCGCTAGGATGACAGTTTGCCAGGAAAAGCTTGATCTCGCTCATGAGGATCTTGCTGATCTCGCTCATGAGGATCTCGCTGATCTCGCTCATGAGGAGGATCTCGCTAGTAAAGTTGTCTTTGTTGATGAAAGTTCCTTTGTAAATGAACTATTTGAGGTATCTTGGTAAAAATTATGAGTAATTTAACTAGGAATTATGTCCTTTCAGGACAAGAAGAGCTAGGGGAGGCATATAACCCATTAAGAGGCCAACGAACTGTGAGTGACTATATGATGACTTATTGTTTTAATGATTTAGAAACTATGATTTCTTGAAGATATCTCCCATGCTAAGTGTTTAAATGGATTTCCAAGCAACATATTTGTGAAACTGTTTCTCATGTTATGTAAAGCATGTTTTCCATGGAATTGACATGATTTAGATATGTTATCTTGTCCAAATACTATCAGTATGTTTAAGTAACTCCATTTTTATGATGAACCAGTATGATGGATGAACTAGTATGATGATTTCAGCACTAAACCTTAGTGTTCAACTAAATGTTTACGACAGATACTGAAGGACAATAAGAAGGTATCCTGTCAACTAAATATTTATGACTAGTTATATGACGGATACTGAAAGACAATGAGAAGGTATCCTAGTCAAGTACCTAAGGTATGATGGTACTCAGTTATAACCACGTGTACGTAGGTAATACGACGTCGAGGGATTGAGCAAAAGGGTTCTCCTCGACAAAGGTTGACATGGAGGGTTAGATCTAATAGTTCACTCTCAACTAAGGATAAGGGCAATCATATCTTCTCCTAGGCTATATACCAGCAAAGGGAGGCCGAAGTATGGGTCTCTTGGCCGGTAACAGACGTTGGGAGCTAGTGCGATGTATGCTCGTTCTCAACTAAGAAATAATGATGTTTAATGGTGGCTTAAAGCTTTTATGTACACGTTTGCTTGGTATACTTTAGTTTCAGTATTATGGTTTCAAGCTCTCGGTTTTGAGCATGAGATTTATATTTTTATTAAGTCACTCACTGGGCTTCTAGCTCACATTTTCAAATGTTTTCCTTTTCAGATAGTTTCAGTTCCCAAAAGACTTTTCTGCGGCTGCTCTGCCACTCAAAGAAACAAGTTGAAGGAAGTGTAATTGAAAACCTGTATTAGTTAATACACATGTGTTTGTCTAGGACTAGTATTCTATATGGGGCTCACTAAGTTGTAATATTCATGTATGAACAATGTTGCGAAACCCTGCAATGTAAATGTGTTAAGTTTCGAGTTAATATATTGGTATATTGATGATATGTAAGTATTCAGGGTTTGAGTAAAAGTTAACAAGTTTGTTAGGTAGTAAGTGCCAGCAAAAGGGTTGGTAACTGCTGCAGTCACCATTCCATCCAAGTTAAGAGGTAATCTGGAGTGGGGTGTGACACTCCGGTAGTCACTTGGAATGGATGAAGGAGGTGAAGAACTCTCAACCGTCTTCTCACGCGTTTGTTTGGATCACAAGGATTTGCCATAGGCGAACCTTAGGCGAAAACCTTGGATAAAATGAATTTCAGCTCATTGGCTTCTATTTATAGAGCTTGGATTGCCAATAACATTAATTGGATTGCTTTGATTCTGACATTCGACGCATTTGTCCTTTCTGAACCTCTGCCACTAACGGCGTGGTGGGTGAAATGTCAACATCATCTTTGAATTTTCTCAAGGTAGATGCGTCGATGCGTTCATTCCACCTACCTTGCGTGATCCTATTAGTTTGCATTGTTGCGCAGTCGCAACCATTCAATGAGCGCATTCGCTTAATACCGCAATTGTACACGATGACCGCAATCGCTTGACGAGTGCAACTCCCATGCGATGGACGCATACGGCTGATTACCGCAACATTATTGCGTGATCGATGTGTTTGCCTTTGCGATGGAGTGTTTCTCTGCATGCGGTCGTCTATGCAGTGGTCTGGTTTCCGCATTTGCATTCATTTCCTGCATTAGCTACAAAGATAGAACATTGAACGTAAAATTAACACAAAATAACGGGTTAGTTAAGATTCGACATGCTGATCGATGCAAACTCATATTCTCGTGAATTCCTATCATGATCGACGCATATTCTGCTTAACAACCTTCATAATTCTAAGTAAAAGGCCTAAGATGAAATGCAGTACCATCGCCGCACACTCGACCAATGCGTGCGCGTACCATTGCCACATACTCGATCAATGCGTGCGCATCTCCAGTGCCTTGCACCTATGTCCGCACAACTTGAGACTACCGCATGCTCTATTAACCTCTCAAACATAGGATATTGCATGCTTGTCCCCGCATAGCTTTTCCTCTCGGCCATACTTCAGCCTCTTTCAATGCCCAAGTAACCTCTCAAAACTTCATGGCTAACGCATGGCACAACACCAACGCTTAGCACTGTCTCTTATACACATCTAGATGTGTATAAGAGACAGCTAGGGCTCATGCCCATCGCGTAGTGCCATCATGTAGTCTATCGCTTAGCACCCGCGCATCTGCTATATGATCGTCCAGCTGTCTCTTATACACATCTAGATGTGTATAAGCCACCTATCGTGTAGCGCGTCCGCTGACCGTCTAGCACAGCATGGCTATCGTCTAGCGCTCATGCCCATCGCGTAGTGCCATCATGTAGCCTATTGCTTAGCGCCCACACATCCACGATCGTCCAGCTCCCGCCTACACGATCGTCCAACACCTGCGCATCTGCTCCAAATCGTCCAGCACCCGCCTACACGATCGAGGTCGTCCAGCGATCGTGCATCTACTATACGATCGTCCAACGCCCGCCTACACGATCGTTCAGCGCCCACGCATATCTACACGATTGTCTAATGTATCGCTTAGCTCCGCGCATCTGCTATACGATCGTCTACCTCATTGTTTAGCACCTCGTATTGTTGCACATCGTCTAGCGCCCGCCTACACGATCGCCTACCTGATCGTTTAACTCTCCACGTTGTTACACGGTCATCCAGCGCCCGCCTACATGATCACCTACCTCATCATGTAGTGCTACCCATTTGCTACACGATCGTCAACCCAGCGCCTTGCGCTCAATATTTCGCTTTCACTGCTCTTACTCACGCATCTAACGCAGGAGCAACTCTTGGCAACGCCTCTTGCCAATACTTCAACAAATGTATCATATACAATAAAACCATTAATCAAATCGAATATAAAAGGTCATAGACACATAAAAAGGCCCTAATCTAGAAGTATAGAGACATATTGAAGTGAAACTGCAGCTGGCTTTCATTGAGACATTTACACAAACAATTGAGAGGCGTAACATAAGAACAAAAATTACTGTGAGTTTAAGAGAGGAAAGAGAAGAAGAGCATACTGATCTGGACGAACGAAGAACGACGAACTTTTGATCTTCAAATCTGGACTTCAGATCGAACGACGAATGGTGGCACACGGATCTGGGCGACTTCAAATCTGGATTTCAGATCCGGATGACTGGGTGCGGCGGCACGGGTTGTCCAACGAACAGACCTGCATGGAAGCCAGATCTACACCACGACAGACTCTTTACCCACTATCGACGAACGAATGGCAAGGGTTTGGAAGATAGAAGTGAGAAAGAAGAGGGTCTGAAGAGGGAAGTATGAGAATGGGAGGAAAAAGAAAATAGGGGGAGAGTGAAGAGGGAAAAATTAAGCAAATCTTTAATTTCGGTTTAAAACCGACATTAAAAGTACCCCTACAATGTCGGTTTAAAACTGACATTAAAGATCCGCTTTTTGAAAAAACAAAACCGATATTATACATCCGATTTCACTTTTTTCAACCGACATTAAAGTCCAAAATTCTTGTAGTGTATGACTACCTAAATCTTAAATCATTTCATGTAATTTCTAAGTCTTACAGTATACCTTATATTTAAATATGACGACCTATGTCTAGGTTCTTAGTCTCATATTCCTTTTGTGAAATCTGTTTTTAACTTAACATTCTCAGTATTAAGACTCAACTAACATGCTAGAATAAATAGTTGGTTATTAAATGACTGGTTTAATTTAACAAGATTCCTTGTAAAACAGCATAGGAAATAGAAAGGACAAAGTGAAATTATGCGATATCATTAACTAAGTAATATTGTCTTAGGATATCCACATAACCAAATCCATTAGAAAGTTAGTCTATAACTTGAGAAGAATGAATAGATTTCATTAATACAAAAGCCATGAATTACAAATGTCAAATTTAAAGAAAAAGTAAAAGAATATAAAACAACAATGAATAAATAGGTGTTGGAAAAACAGTAGAACAAACCCCTTGAGTCAAAATTTCACTCTCTAAGGCTTTATAGGGCAGATTCAACCTTTCTCAAGGTTGAATCCTCACTCTACATACGTTCTCACGGGTAAGAAAGACCTAGAACTAAGGTTCTTCAAAGGAACTCTCGTTCCTGAAGATTTTTGGTTGTAGCTTTGTGAGATCTCTTCTAAAAAGTGGAGATTTGTTGAATGAAGAGACTTCCAATCCTTTGTTTGTAGGCCAAGGTAGGTGGGGAAGGGTTGGAACTCAAGTCTTTTATGTTCTCCAATTAGTGTTAGATTTGAAAGATGGGTGTGGATTGAGTTTGAACAACTGGATGCAATTTGTCAAAATTAGAGTTTTGATGTGGGCGAATCACTGCTCGATTTCTTTAAAAAAGACAAAACCTTGTAAAAGCTCATGAAATTGATCCAAAATGGTTAAAGCTAACTTAAAGTGGTTCAAAGACACGTGTTTTTTCATTTGAGTCATTTTAGACCATTTTGAGGTCAAATATCAAACGAAGTTCTCTTTTACTGAAGAAAAGTAACAAAAGATATAGTGAAAATATGCACTTTTTGACATTTATCACACACTGAAACTTAATTTTGTGCTTGTCCTCAAGCAAGCGAAACTATATAATAGATATTGGAAGTGAATGAATATGCTCGATCAAGTGTAAATGCAAAGTGTGTAACTTTTAAGAGAGATCTCAAACCTTAGTGTCTTGCTTATACTCCTAAAGGAGCTCTCACTAGAGTTTTATTGCCTTTAGACCTAACTTCCCTCAACTTACTAGCAAACATGTCACACTGAGCTATCTACCAGTCATAACCTAGTATAGTCCTTGATGGTTCACATGTTTCACTAAAGTTTCATGCCTAAGTTGAAATGCACCGTCCCCCAGACTTGTGTTTTTACTAGGCATTAAGGACTCTATTTTGCAAGTCATAATTCTTTTCTTTTCTTGCTCTTGCTTAGGAAATATCTTTAATGTCACTCTTATCTTTGTTTCAATTTGCCTACAAGGGTCTCATGAAAGATCTATGACTACGAACAAGGTTCACAATTAAGGCAAACACTCATTTTCTTTATTAACTGTTTTGCTACAAAATAAAGCACAAGTTACTTGCTTACCCCTGACTTCTTTCACTAAAAACAATTTTTTTTTAATGCACAAATTCATTGGAAAAAGACTAAAATGCATCAAAAAGCCTTTCCCAACGCAAAAATAAGCTTCGGGATAGTCATCGACAAAAGTGCGCTACAAGATTGATTCATTTTATTTGAACATAAAATATTAGATTGGTTGTACTTACTAATATTATACATGTGTTTTTTTAACAAACAACATAGTTTCACAAGACATACAAAATACTTCCTAACTACCACAATAAACAATCATTATCATGATGGATGTCCATTATTCAAGTATCGACGTGAGTTTTTGGTATGCATTCCAATCAGAGACTTATTGTCAATGCTAAAGTACTAAACTTCTTTTTTTTAATTTCTCTATCTGATCTTCATCTAAATCACACGACAAGATAACCAAAATTAAAGAATCTAATTCCACAATTGCATGGTGGATATTTTCTATCGACATTGCAAGAAATGGACGATTTATATCCATAGATATTTTTACATATGATTTGAAAATTATAATTTATTTATGATTATTTTCATGTTCTTTAATTCTAATTATACTTAAACATACTTAAATACATTGGAACTTCTTGCTCAAATAAAAATACTTCTGACTTTAACATATTTGAAAACATTTAAGCATCTAGCTCATATAGGGGAAACTCATACTTTAGCTTTCTTTAGAAACATTGTTACTTAAAAGAAGCAATGCATTCAACCCCTCTCTCTCTATATATTTACATTTACATTTATATTTATATTTATTTATTTATTTATTATTCTTTTGAGAAAGAGATAATGCTTTCAACCTATATATGTATTGTTCTTTTGACATCTCAAAAATCTGTGGCTTTTAAACTTTTGTAAAACTACTTTGAAATTTTGACTTCGTTAGTTAAAGTTTATATATTTAATTTTAATCATAATTTAAGATTGCCCATCAACATACATATATACATGCATGCATGTATATATACATACACACTTTTATATCATTTAACGTAAATTTATTGAGTTGCAATTAAGTGAAAAAATATATATGTTATTAAATTGAGAAGCACGAAGGAACACCGATATGGAGAAAATATAATACAATAATATATTTATATAATAATAATAAATAAATAAATAAAATTTAAAATAAAATAGGATAACTAAAAATCATAAGATAACTAAAATTATAAAATTGGATAATGTGAAAATTAATGAAATTTTGAAGTGGATTTATTACCAATGTGCATCATTTTAAGATCCACCAAATGCCACTATTTACAGGCAAAGTGGTAAGTAAGATGTGGACTTATAAGAACACTAAGCATGAATTATTACAAGGCACTTGGACAACATGAAAAATGACACATGGTTTTTAGGACGTTAAACATTGGGCATCTATTTTTATAATATTTATAATACTCCCCCTTAGATGCCCAGATATATATGAAATATGTCTCGTTAAAACCTTACTAGAAAAAATCCAATGAAAAAAAAACCCTAGTGAAGGAAAAAGAGTACATATTTCATATAATACATACTCCTAAAAGAATACAATATATTTACTCCCTTCATGAAAACATCACTTTTGAATCGCCGCATTCCAATGTTGTGCACCAATTTTTCAAAAGTTGCGGTTGGTAATGCCATTGTAAATAAGTTTGTCAGGTTATCCTTCGGACAAATTTGTTGTACAATAATGTCGCCATTTTCTTCAAGATCATGAATGTAGAAAAGCTTCGATGAAATATGCTTTATTCTATCTCCTTTAATACATCATTATTTGATTTTAGCTATGCAAGCTGTGTTGTCTTCATATAATATTATTGGAAGATTTTTAATAGAAGACAAGCCACACATTTAAAGAATGTGTTGAGTCATTGACCTTAGCCATACACATTCTCGACCAACCTTGTGAATTGCAAGAATTTCAGTATGACTTGAGGAAGTGGCCGTTATGGTCTATTTCACCGATTGCCATGATATAGCAGTTCATCCATATGTGAACAAATAACCTGTTTGAGATCTAGCTTTGTGTGGATCAGATAAATATTCAGAATTTGCAAAACCAACTAGATCAAAATTTGATTTAATTGAATAAAATGAACACATATCGGTTGTTCCTTGGAGATAACGGAGTATATGCTTAATTTTGTTTTGATGTCTTTTTGTAGGAGAAGAATTATATCTAGCTAATAAATTTACTGAAAACGTAATATCTAGTCTTGTATTATTAGCAACATACATAAGTGCACCAATTGCACAAAGATATGGTACTTCAGAATCAAGTAGTTCTTCATTATCGTCTCGAGGTCAACATATATCTTTCTTTATAGCCAATGAATGGATTTCCATTGGAATATTTAATGGATATGTTTTATCCATATAAAATCTTTTCATGATATTTCCTATATAAGTTGACTGATGAATAAATATCTCATCTGCTAAATGCTCAATTTGCAAACCAAGATAAAATTTTGTTTTTCCGAGATCTTTCATCTCAAATTCTTTCTTAAGATATTCTATTTTCATTGAAAGCTCTTCAGGAGTTGTAATTATATTCAAGTTATCAACATATACAGTTATAATAGAAAATCCAGATTGTGATTTCTTTATAAAAACACAGACATATTGGATTATTTTGATATCCTTGTTTCAATAAATATCCACTTAGAGGATTGTACGACATCCGTCTTGATTATTTCAATCCATATAGTGATCTCTATAACTTTATTGAATACCATTCTCAGGAATTTGATGTATATATTTCAAATACCTTAAATCCTTATAGGATTCTCATATAAATATCATTATCAAGATATCCATATAAATATGCTGTGACTACATCCATAAAATGCATATCCAGACTTTCATACACAATCAGGCCAATTCAATATCTTAGTGTGATGACATCCACCACTGGAGAATATGTCTCCTCATAATCAATACCAGACCTTTATGAAAATCCTTGTACAACTAGTCTTGCTTTGTATCTTGTGATCTCATTATTTTAATTTCCTTTTCTCACAAATACCCATTTGTATCCCACGAGTTTGGCACCTTCTAGTGTTCGGACTATTGGTCCAAAAACCTGTCGTTTTGAAAGTGAGTTTAGTTCTGCCACGATTACTTCTTTCCACTGAAGTCAAACTTTTCTATGTCGACATTCTTCAACAAGTTTTGGTTCAGGATCCTCAATTTTAGATATAATATCAAGAGGAACATTATAGCAAAAATGTTATCAATAACTACATCATTTCAATTCCATCTCTTTCCTGTCATGACTAGTTTATTGAAATCTCATTATTATCTTTAGATATTTCACTTTTCTCACTAGTCATATCGAGGATTTCTTCATGTTATTTACATCCTCAACTAAGTCTTTTTTACTATTAATTAGTTTTCGTTTTCGAGGATTTTTATCTTTGGAATCCATTGGTCAACCACGCTTTTGGTGTGTTCTAGACTCATTAGTGACAACTTGTTGTGTTGGGATATCAATTTTTTATGGAACATTTGAAGTTGGTATATGTGACTTAGTTACTTTTTTTGTATCTATAAATGCATCTGGTAATTGATTTGCTATATTTTGCAAATGAATTATTTTTTGAACTTCGAGTTCACATTGATTTATACAGGGATCTAAATGAGACAATAATGATACATTCCATGTAATTTCTTTTTCCAATTTCTTAATTCCTCCCCCTAATGTTGGAAAATTTATCTCATTAAAATGACAATCAGCCAATTGTGCAGTAAATACATCACCCATCAGGGGGTTCAAGATATTTAACAATTGATGGGGAATCATATCCAAAATATATTCCTAACCTCATTTTAGGACCTATTTTAGTGCGTTGTGCTAGAGCAATTGGAACATATACTGCATATCCAAAAATTCTCAGATGAAAAATATTTGGTTCATGACTATAAGCTAATTGTAATGGCGAGTACTTATGATAAGCTAATGGCCTAATGCGTACAAGTGATGTTGCATGTAAAATAGCATGTCCCCATATAGATGAAGGTGTTGGGAATGTCCTAGAACTTGCAGTTCGTGTTAAACATTCTATTTATCAATAATAATAAGCTGTTGATTTTCCATTCTATTATGAAAATCCAATAAACATATCCATGGTAATAGTCTGAATACTTTAACTTTATATGGTAATATAAACAGGATCAAGTTAATAGTATATAACCTAAATGGTCTAATAAGTATATGGATGAAATTGAGTATCTCATCCTGGTAACACTATTGGATGCGACCCACTCCGTAGTTGTTACAAGAAGTTTTAAAGTGCTATAAATGATGTGATCCACGGATCATTCATGTTGAGACATGTGACTGGAGGCATCCTATGCAATGAGCTTGCATATAGACTGGACCATGAAAAATAGTCGCTTTTCTTTATAACGATCGTTTACTTTAAAACTGACTATTTCATTATTATGTAATCTAGGTTAACTCGATCTTAATCTTGAGTAGCTACGAACTCTTGTTTCTTCGGGATTATCCTTTGATCTGTATGGGTGAGAGTAGTCCAATAGTACTGCTCAATAAGCCTCCCATTTTGGGGATAAGACTGGATGAATAGCCGGGGACATAGCCCTGCAAGATGGAATTCACTTTTACCCGATTTAGGGTAGGTTGTTTTCTTAAGTACTAATTCCATGTCTTGAACAATCGGGGCCCCACCATCTCATGATAGAGAAAGAACTTGATTCATAGATATTATGAATAAAAAATTGTTCATTAGAGGGTTAGTAGGAACTTAAGGAACAAGATGTATTCATAAGGGTAAAATGGTGATCTTGACCAACTGTGATTACGAAAAACCTGGGAAGGATCAACTTACTTAATATGGTTATATAAAGTGGATATTGTATACCTACAATGAAGGAAGTTTCACTATGGGCTATAGTGGAGTGACACATTAGTTAACGAATGAGGATTAATTTGGTATAGTGAGTTTAACCGATTAATCTCGGATCGATGGAGCTCATGATCTGTAGGTTCACGAGATCCCCTACTAGCTTGTAAATGGATAAGCTTTAGAGTAGCATGATAAGTTAATTTGAAACGTTCAAATTAGAATTAAACGAAATAAGAGAATTTATATTTAAATATGATTTAAATATATGAAGGTGGATTTGTGTAAAAATTAATTTAATATTTGATATTAAATTAATTAAAATTACGTAAATGATTATTTAAATAATTATTTATTAATTTTATTAGAAAATTAATTTTATAAAATTAATAATATTTTCAATTTTAAAATCAAGTGGATTTTGAAATCTTTTTTTGATGAAAATAGAAAATTGGAAAATTTCACAAAATGGAAAAATTGGTTTTTCCATTAGCATCCTTTACTTGCTCACACAAAAACCACTTACCTTGGCTTCAATTACTCAAAGCATGAGTTACATCTCATGCAGCCATCTTCTTTTCATATTCACTTGCAATAAATAAATAAAATTGGAGTGAATTTGAGGCATGATTAAAAAGATTTTTATTGAAAAATCGGGTAGAAGAAAAGTTCTTCAAGTGGTTTTGTAGCAGTGAGCTTCTTTCTATTTTTCGTTCGTTCAAGTTGTTTTTGAGCATGTTTTATTTTATACCAGAATACTTATTGATTCTTGTTATTTCTGCTGCATGCTAATATACTCTTATAGAAGGAAGCTTAGCTCTCATAAGTAATGGTCTTGCAATTAATTGTAAATGTTTTATGAATAATTTTGTTAAATCATTTTGTGTATGAACATGAGCTACAAGATGTTCAACACTTATCTCAATTGCCAAACAATAATTATCAAAAGTATGAGATGTAAATTCACCTGCATTATCGAGACGAATAGTCTTAATTGTAAAATAAGAAAATTGTACTCTTAATATATTTATTTGAGCAAGTAATCTTGCAAATGTAAGATTTGGACTTCATAATAAGCACACATGTGACCATCTACTGGATGCATCTATTAACACCATAAAATATCTAAATGATCCACTTGATGAGTTAATAGATCCACATATATCACCATGAATTTGTTCTAAAAATGCAGGTGAAGTTCCCACTTTAGCTGTGATGATTTAATTATTATTTTGTCTTGAGAGCTTGCATCACATGATAATTCATTAGATTGAAGAATCTTTTGGTTCTTCAATGGGTGTCCATTTGAATTCTCAATAATTCTTCTCATCATTATAGATCCTGGATGACCCAACTAGTCATGCCAAATTGTAAATATGTCTGGATTCATGAACTTCAGACTCATCGTTGCATATGTTTCAATTACTCGTATATGAGTATTATAAATTCTTGAAGATAAAGCAGGTAATTTTTCCAATATACGTTTTTCTTTTGAGCTGGAGATAATATATAGATATTCCACATTGTTCTTACTATCAGTCTCAATATGATAACCATCGCAACGTATATCTTTAAAACTTAGAAGATTTCTCTTTTATTGACTAGAGAATAATGCATTGTAAATTGTAAATTTTGTTCCTCTAGGTAAAATAATATTTGTTTTTCCAAAACCTCGATCAAGTTTTGCAGAACCTGATATTGTATTTACTTTTTCTTTCAACACTATCGATTTGGAAAAGTATTTTTTCTTTGTAAGTATTGTGTGTAGTTGTACTTTCTGCTATACATAGATCTTCTTTGCATATTTTTTAATCACCCAACATATGAAAGTGATCCATGTTTCTTCATTAAAAGAAAATAATTACAATAAGAAAAACAACCCATAAATATACAAAAGTTACTAAAAAAACATAAAGATAGATAAAAGAAAACAACAATATTAAGTCTAGATATTCTCAAAGTCAAAAGAAATACTTGATTGTCCACCAACTATGCCAATCTTCTCTTTGGGAGATTCAAAGAAGCTGACACATTCAAATTTGTCATATAAGATGGGTCAAATATATTATTATCTTGGTATGCAAAATTTGCTTCCACATTTTTCTCTTTTTTCATTTAGGGAGGCTTGATAAGGGTCAACTAAGTATTTTGACATACGACAGCTACGTGACCAATGCCAAGTCATTCCGCATCGGAAACATTTATTTTCAACACTCTTTGAACTCTTATCTTGTTCCTTTGTGATCATCATTTTGTATGGTTCTTTTGAAATTTAAATAATTAGAACGACTACTACGAAAATAATAATTATTTCTTCCTCTATCATGGTCATGACCTCGACCACGACCACGACCAGGACCTCGACCAATGATTATTAACATTCACAACATTCACTTCAGGGAATGGTATTGTTTCAGTTGGTCGAGATTTGTAGTTCTTCATCAATAACTCGATATTTTGTTCGACCACGAGAAGACATGAAATTAGTTCAGAACATTGTTTAATGGAGGTGTGACGATGGCTGAAGAGCGACGTCAACAAGGGTTGTAGACCGGCGGTGGCGAGGGCTGTGCAGAGAGAGAACGATTGGCATGAGGGGGAGGTAGAAGGGAGCAAGACGACACTGGTCTTTACATTGGGGGTTTCACGTGGGGGGTGTCGAGAGAGAGACAAAGACTTCTTAATAACTTCCCTTTTCTTTTCTTTTTTTCTCTCCAAACTCTCCTTTTCTTTTTCCCTAACTGAACAAACCCTAGTGAACGAATATATATACATACATATATATATATATATATATACACACACTTAATCCTTTTATACCATCGTATCTATCCCAAATCTCTCTCCTCAACTCACCTTTAATTAATCTTCTCCCAAAAGTTAAATCCACTAGCTTAAATGCAAATGAAATCTAAATTTTAAATCTCCATACTAATTATCCACCTTTAAATTAAACCCATGTTCCCAAATCCTCTTAATTAGACTGAAACCCAATCCACATTTAAAATCCTTCAAATCTTTTATGAATTAAAACCAAAAAATTCTAAATCTCTTACTAAATAAATCTAGATTAATTATCTTTTCCCATTATTTCAAATTTTAGTTCCAAATAACAAAATTAAAATAAAATAAAGAGAAATTATTTCAAATAGTAAAATTGTTGAAAGTATTTA
This sequence comes from Benincasa hispida, assembly GCF_009727055.1. Taxonomy (NCBI): domain Eukaryota; kingdom Viridiplantae; phylum Streptophyta; class Magnoliopsida; order Cucurbitales; family Cucurbitaceae; genus Benincasa; species Benincasa hispida. The sequence goes on from NC_052354.1 coordinate 23,471,393, forward strand.
TAAAATATAGTAAAGTTTTAGAACTATCAATGATAGACGCTAATAGATACTCTATCAGTGAGTGTCTATCAACGTCTATCATTGATAGTTTTAAAATTTTGTTATATCTTGGTTCATTTTTCTATACTTGAAAAAAGCTCTAAAATAAAGGAGCAATTGCAACTTTAATAAAAAAAAAATGAAAATTGAGTGTGTGTCTCTAGATTTTATTTTTTTTGCAAACATATAAAAAACTTTCGCTTGAAAATTTGGTTGCTATCTGATTTCTTATAAACGTTGTTATATGATTGCTATCTGATTTGTATGTGATTATTATGTGATTGTCACACCTGCAATTACAAAAAAATTGAAGTCATGATTTTGATTTCTTAAAATATATTTGACATACAATACAATTTTCCTCACATAAATCCATGATACTACTACATAATATCAAATACCCTAACACAAAAAAAATTGTATAATATAAAGACAGAATTTAAAAATCATGGTTAAACTGAAGTTGTTAGTTTAAATCTTCCACTCTTATCGTATTAAATAATTTTAGAAATCACGTCAATATTTAAAAAAGAAATGAAAAATAAAAAATAAAAATGATAAGAAACCTGCAACATGGTATGGATGAACATAAAGATCTATTATTGGTAGGGACAAAAATAAAATGGAGTTTAATTTGAAAAGGAGAAAGATATGTAAATATGTGATCTGTGAGGAGGAGATTGATGGGTCAACCTGTGCAAATCTCTGTGGCTAAAGATTTAGATTTAGCATTAACTTTTTAAAGTTCAGTATGATATGATTAAACATGTGATGTGTAGATTCGTACAATTTTGCACATGGGACAGCACAGAGTTTCGAGAGGGGATATCAATTAGTTTTTTTATTTTTCTTTTAGTTATTTATTTAATTTTTTTTTAAAAAAAAAAACAAAAACAAAAATGACAGAAAACCCATGCATGTACAATACAACTTCTCAATCGAACCAAAATGGTACGACCTGTCAAGTTTAGAAGTTTAGTTGGTTTTTGTTTTGATTTTATATAAACAAAAAAAACATGGTATTATAATTTTGAAGTGAGGGTTTAATTATTTATCTACGAATAAAAAGTATTATGCAAGTCTTATAGTTGCTATGTTATTATCAGGTAGACCTATAGTTTGTGAAAACAAGCTCTATGAACCTTAAGTTATACATCCTCGAAAGTCTTGTTGCATGTTTCTTGACAAATATTTATTTCAATTCCATTAAAAATGAACTAGTAGTTAAAATGAATCTTGTGACATTGAAATGATGATAATTCATGAGACTCGTTGCATTTAATGATTTCCAAATAAAATTTGAAGTTAAGTAGTTAAATAGTAGTCTGTTACATGCTAGGATGTTTGTAGCATGATGAGATTTCTATCGAATGATAGGAAAAAGCGAGGACCGCTTATCTGAACATTCCCTGCACGATTCTGATAAAGAGTACTCTGGCGATTGTGTAGTGTATTGCGCTGCCTGCTTTGGCTATCAAGGAAAGACTTTGACAGGATTGTCTCGCAGGTGCGTGAAGTACTGGTCCTCAAAATGATATTTTGCATCATCTATAAAAGGAGAATAGATTTTTTTCATAAAAGAGGTGGATGTGAATCAAAGTAAGAAGTTCTGAAATAGATAAAATTCCTTATCCTGAAGATTAGAGACTCCTTAGGAAGAAGAAATGCCACATGAAGAGAAAAGATGTCCCATTAAAGAAGAAGTTCCAACCGCATCAGTTTCCTATAACTTTTCTCCTTATTTAGTTGATTATTTTTGTGATTTTTTTTTTGTTATGTCTATATTAGGCTAAGTTTTGTACCATAAGACTTAACTTGATTCTTATCTAGTGTAATAATCTATCCTTATTAACCAAATGTAATAACCTTGAACTTATTTTCTATCCTGTCACCTTAAGATTTTTAATTGAAATTATTTACCTTCACCTGGCCAATCGAGTTTTAGTAGCATCACATGATTCTTTGGACAAAGTAAGTGAATGGATTTACTTAAGGTGATTGAGAACGAACATTAGATCACTAGGTTGTATTAGGATTAATATAATCATTTAGAAGTAAATAGAAAAAGCATGATTAAATTAATGCATTAAATTAGTACAAATGACCACCAACTAATTTGATATCATGCTATATATTGAAAGAGTGGCGCAATAGGTTTCCTTGCTTAGAGTACATATTCTTATTAATGAATTAGCTTATGAAAGCAAAGAGAGCCAAAGAGTCAAGTATGTGCCCTTGTTATTTGAAATTACAACATTCATATGTCATTTTTTGACAACACAACATCCATTAAAGCAGCATATATTTCTACAACATTTTATTCTCAACACATTTACTTTTTGCATAAAAAACTGTTGGAATTGGCAACCCTCCGACGGTGAAATTGATAGTAGCAAACGGTCAGGAAACGACGGTCGTCAGAAATGTGGAACCTGAAAAACAAAAAACTTGTTATAGGCTAAGTCGCGGATCTCACTCTCTTTAAGATGTTTCACGGCTCTGCCCAAGTTTGCAAGCAGGTCAACGATATTGCCACGTCGTCCCCAGGATAAAACAACCTAAAAAAGGTCTCGATTGGAAATGCACCGTCAACAATCGGAAACTCACACCATTCAGACTGATTTGCTCAGAAAATGATCAAAAAACAAAAGTGTAAACTAGAAAAATAGAGGGTTGAGAGAGTGGAGAGAGTAGTGTTGGGAGGGAATGGAAAAATGAGATAATCTAAGATGGCTGAAGGCTTGCGCCTTTTATAGGTGCAGAGGGCCAACAGTAAAAGACGCAAACAACGCTCTGCCACAGAACACGCAGAATCATAAATTGCATGGAGCCACTGAACGTGCGCGCTGAAGACTTGACTGCACTCATTGTGACACGTTTAACGTTGAAAAAATAATAATAAAATAGAATAAAATAATAAATAATAATAATAATCTTTTCAAAAAATAATCACACATGCCTCGCCTCGCCCGAACGACCGACTGAATGGATGACGGTGGCCAGCGCATGTGGGATTTTCAATGTACCCATATTGGTCTATCTCCTCGCTCCCTCTAAAATATGGGAGTATATGAAGGAGAGTTCACTTCCCAACTTAACCGATGTGAGATTCTCAAAAGCCATTTTTTTTTAAAACTCAAATTTTCACCAACAATCCACCACTTGAAAATTTAAATACATAAGAAAAGCGTTTTTCATCGAGCAGTTTCAGTCTATACAATATTGTGCATAAGCAAAAGTGTCTTACGACTTGAACCTTTATGTAGTGTAGATGGTTCATAATATACTAGAGTAATCCTTTGTTTTGAACTCTATCTCTAAAAATATCTCCTACACAATAGGGTGTAGTTCAAAAGCTCGTGCTTTAAGGCCTAGCACTTGTATCTCGATTTAATGAACACTATAGAGAGTTTGCCGAAAAAAACTTCATAAGAAGTGGCCCCCACTTCCACAGTCATATAGGTAAGTTTATCAAGAGTACTCCTATAGCTAGGTACCCCACTTGACATCAAGTATAGATCTCATTAAGAACTGAGTTCAACCTCTCTTACGCTTTAGAATATCATACTCAGACTCTAAGTCATAGGAAGGGAATTCTGTGTTCGTTTTAGCATGATTCACTATATATTACTTGTGATCAATTATTACCTGTTGAACTTGTTTCTTGGGATCTCCAATCTACAGGTTGGGTGTTCTTCACAGTGATTCATCTTTCTATAGGCATGAGTCCCATCCTTTCTGAGGTTCTAAAAACCTTCTCTCTTGCTAGTCCTTTCTTCAAAGGATCTGCCAAATTTTCATCAATCTGTATATGATCCACTCTAACTACACCAGTAGTGAGAAACTCTTTAATGGTACTGTGCTTACAACATATTTTGTCTCTTTCCAACGTAATAATGATTCTGAACTTTTGTGACTACTGTAGTACTATCGCAATGGATCAATATGGATAGTACTGACTTTTCCCATAGGGAAATATATGATAGTAGAGTTCTAAGTCAGCCTGCTTCTTAACTAGTTGTCGCTAGTACTATCATTTCTGACTCCATTGTAGATTGGGCTAAAATAGTCTGTTTCTTGGACTTCCAAGAGACAGCTCCGCCTACTATATTAATGATATAGCCACTTCTGACATTTGAATCATCTGAGAGGGAGTTCCAGTCAGCATCGCTGAATCCTTTTAGGACAGCGGGAAACTTCTGATAATGTAATCCTAGGTTCTAGGTTTTTTTTCAAGTACCTCATAACCCTTTCTATAGCATTCCAGTGCTCTATACTAGGTCTGCTTGTAAACCTACAAAGTAATCCTACAACATATGCTATATCATGCCTAGTGTAGTGCAGCGTATCTAAGACTGCCTATGATACTCGCAAATGCAGATTGATTAACACTGTTACTAGTATTCTTGAACAACTTAACATTAGGGTCATAAGGAGTACATGCTGCTTTACATTCAAAGTAATTATATTGCTTTAGACTCTTTTCTACATAGTGAGATTAATCCAAAGAAATTCCCTTTTCAGACCGTGAGGAACTATGCAGCACCAAACTTATACGACTTTTCACCTGGAATCGCAAGGCCAAAAGTTGACGAAAATGCAAGATTTGAAATTAAGCTAGTAATGATGCAAATGATCCAGAATGTTGGGCAGTTTGGACGAATGTAGGGTGAGAACTCACATGCCCATCTCACAAGCTTTGGGGAGATGTGCAACACGTTCTCAATCCTAGGAATAATGTCGGAAGGGATTCAACTATATCTATGTCACACCCCCTCCCAGATTACCCTTTTAATCTGGAAGAGGATATGACGGTGGTAGTTACTAGCCCTACTGCCAGCACTCACCACCTTAGCCTTCTAACCTAAATACCAACCTATTAAACATTAATAATGTACGCATACAACATGCCTCCTTAAGGTTCTACATAAGATTATATAAACACATGCACACAACTATGACATAACATCTACGGGGAAAAATTTTACAGTTGGGCCCAAACATCTTTAACAAAGCCCTAGTCCCTCTCAAAACATGTGTACATAAACAGACCGTCAACCTAAGTTCTTCTTAACAAGCCGGGCCTTTCAGTGGCAAGCAGCAACAGGATTAACCTTGAGGAATCTGACCGCTACCTAGAAAAGAAAAACATAAAAAATCTGTGAGATAGTAGCCCAGTGAATGACTATAGAATCATATTATACCATGCATTATATCACTATAAATAAGTAAATATACCGATGAGCATCTCAAGCAAATTCCTCTAAACATAAACAGTGATAACCATTCTTAGACATCATTAAACATCATTATTTCTTAGTTGAGAATGAGCCTACATCGCTCTAGCTCCCAACGTCTGTTACCGATCAAGAGACCCATACTTCGGCCTTCCTTTGGTGGTATATGGTCTAGGAGACCCATATTTCAGCCTCTCATTTAGAACTACCTACGTACATGTGGAGTTTTCTAAGTACCATCAATACCTTAGGTACTATTACCCAGATACCTTCTTTTGTCCTTCAGTACCAGGTTATTTCCTAGCATCAAATTAAGTTTCATTGCATGCCATTTACATAAGAACTCATTCTATCATAGCCTTCCTCCAAAACACATGCTTCAACATTAGAAACTTAACTTTTATAATGAATTCACAACATACCTTAGCCTACGTTAAAATATATACAAGCCGGAGAAGATACGCTAAGCTATTCATTAATCGTTTGTTGCTTGAGGTAGTATAAATTTATAATCAACATCACCATAACTTACATGGTCTTATATGCATAAGTATTGAAAGCATTAAGTTCATTTAGTCACTCACAACTCGTCGGGGCTCTTAACGGTTTATACGCCTCACCTAGCTTTTCTTGGCCTGAAAGGACATAATTCCCAGTTAAATTCCTTAGAATTCTCAGCAAAATACCTCAAATAGTTCGTTTACTAATGAAACTTTCACCAACAAAATCAACATTATTAGCGAGATAATCCTCATGAGCGAGATCAAGCATTTCACTAGCAAGACTTCAACCTAACGAGACTTACCACCTCTAGCTAGATTTGCTTCCTCACCAACGAGATTTAGCCCAAAGTTCCAGCGAGATTTCCTTATTGAGCGAGATTTAGCACAAAAATCAGCAAGATTATCATCCCGAGCGAGATCCTCATCCTCCTTATCTCGCTTTAGCTCTCTACGGTGAGCTATTTGCTTGATCTTCCCAAGCAGCTGCCTGCTTACACACAAATTTTCTGTTTCAACTTCAAAAATTTATAACTCAAAATCCAGAATTCTTTTCAAGAAACTTCATTCTAAAAACTTGTTTAGAATTGAGTTAACTTCTTACCTTAAAATATCAGCCGAAAATTCCTTGTAGTATTGCCTGGAGCTTCAAATATTCTCCTCGGGCCCTGATTAATCCGAGAATCTGTCCCTTCTATATTTTCTTCACTTTTTGTTCTTCTCCTTCTGAAATCTTTCTCTGAAAAGACAACCTCGAAAACTAGATTCTCCCAACTTTCAAATGGCACCGATTTCACTTAATTTGCTCATGCCATTTGCCGAAACCAAGCTTCTGAAGTTTCGCTTCCTTTTAATCTTCCTGGCGCCTCCCAAGTTCACAGATTAAATCGCCACATCACCCCACACTTAGTGCTTCTAGCCAAAACCAATTAGTGAGCTCCCTCATTTAATGTGTTTTTCCTTCCCTTCCTCCATAACTCCTGTAAATAAACATGGATTTCCACTTATCAAATATTTAATATAATATTCCTTTGGTTAAACATGCTTATCTAGGAAACTTAGAGTTTGGGGTTTACAATCACCTCTCCCTTAAAAGAAATTTTGTCCTCGAAATTTACCTGATATATCATTTGAAAAGTTAAGGATATCTCTTCCTCATTTGCTGTTCAGGTTCCTAGGTTGCTTCCTCGATTCCATGATTACGCCATAACACCTTCACCAAAGGAATCGTCTTATTTCTGAGTACCTGGTCTTTCCTGTCTAAAATCTCGATGGCCTCTTCCTCGTAAGATAAATCTTCTTTGAGCTGTACTAGTTATGCTACTAGTATGTGCCTAGGATTAGGCACATATTTCCTTAACATTAACACAAGAAATACGTCGTGAATATGAGTTAGCTCCATCGGCAACTGCAATCTATATGCTGCTGGACCAACTCGTTCCACAATTTCATATGGTCCGATGTATCGTGGACTTAACTTTCCTTTCCTCCCGAACTGAAGAATTCCTTTCCATGGGGACATCCGAAGAAATACCCGATCTTCGACTTTAAATTCTAGTTCTCTTCTTTGCTTATTAGCATAGCTCTTCTGTCTATCGCGAGCCGCCTTAAGATTATCCTTGATAAGTTTCACATTCTCTGTTGTTTATTGAACTAATTCTGGACCCAATAATTGTCATTCTCGGACTCGTTCCAGCATACTGGGGTTCTGCAAGGTCAGCCGTACAACGCTTTATAGGGAGCCATTCCGATACTAGAATGGTAGCTATTGTTATATGATTCGATCAACGAAAATTTCATATCCTAACTTCCTTTGAATTATAATACACAAGCTCTTAACATATCTTCCAGTGTCTGTATAGTTTTTTCCGACTGTCCATCTATTTATGGATGAAAAGCCGTACTAAAATGCAGTTTAGTGCCCATAGCCTTCTGTAAACTAGGCCAGAATTTTGAAGTAAACCTCGAGTCTCAGTCTAACACTATCGACAGGCTCCATATTGACTGATTATCCTATCCACATAAATCGTAGCTAGACAATCTAGTGTAAAAGTAACTTTTACTGGTATAAACTTGGCTGTCTTGGTTAGTCTATCGACTATTGATCAAGATACAATTGCCAAACTTCCACCACCAGTAAATGTGAAAACTCTGAGAAGCTTTTTGGAGCACGCAAGATTTTACAGAAGATTCATTCGTGGTTTTTCCCAAATTGCAAGACCTCTCAGTGCGCTCCTTGAAGTTGACAGGGTGTATGAATTTGAGCTTTCGTTTAGGCGTTTCACACTTTGCGGGATGTGCTCATATCTGCACCCATTTTTGTGGCGCCAGATTGGTCGCAACCCTTTGAGTTCATGTGTGATGCAAGTAATTATGCAGTAGGAGTTGTTCTGGGCCAACGTGATAAAATACTCCATCCTGTTTACCATGCTAGTAAAACCTTGAATGATTCACAAGAAAATTACACCACCATTGAGAAGGAAATGCTTGCTATGGTGTTTGTACTAGACAAGTTTTGCCAATACCTAGTGGGAATGAGTGTTGTGGTATATATGGATCATTCTATGATCAAGCATTTAATGGCTAAAAAGGAAGTCAAACCCATATTGATTTGGTGGGTTTTTCTTTTGCAAGAATTTGATCTGGAGATCAAGGATAGGTAGGGAACCGAAAATCAAGTGACTGACCATTTATCGAGGCTGGAAAACCTGGCGACACAGATGAAAGAGAAAGTCATAAAGACTATTTCCCCAATGAAAAGTTGATGACCGTGAGCGGAAAAGAACCTTGGTATGCGGATATTGTAAACTTTTCACCGCAGCAAAAGAAGAAGCTACGCAATGAAGCCAAGTTTTACTTTTGGGATGACCCCTTCTTGTATAAGCTGGGGCCATTTCACATTTTATGCCGATGCATTCCTGAACACGAAACTCAACGCATCTTGGAACTATGTCATGAGTCCCCATACGGAGGACATTTTGGAGGGGCAAAGAGTTGCAGCTAAAGTCGTTCAATGTGGCTACTTTTAGCCAACTTTATTCAAGGATGCACGAGCCCATATGGTGAATTGTGATCGGTACCAAAGAACAGATAACATGTCTAGAAAGAATGAAATGCCACTAACTTCCATCCTGGAAATGGAGTTATTAGATGTGTGGAGGATAGATTTTGTGGGTCCTTCCCCGACATTGAAGGGTCATCAGTACATTCTGGTTGCAGTTGACTATGTTTCCAAATGGGTAAAGACAATCTCGTGCGCTAAGAATGATGTGAACATGGTGGCAAAATTTCTAAAGAAAAATATCTTCACACGATTTGGAACGCCCCGTGTATTAATCAGTGATGAAGGTACTCATTTTATCAATCACATCATTTCTAATCTTTTAATGAAAGTCAATGCGACAGCATACCATCCGCAAACAAACGATCAAGCGGAGGTTTCTAATAGAGAGATAAAGTCCATCTTGGAAAAAGTTGTCAACACCTCCAGGAAGGACTGGGCGCAACAATTTAATGAGGCTCTATGGGCGTATCACATCACCTACAAAACTCTCATTGGAATGTCTCCTTATGTGTTGGTTTTTGGGAAGGCTTGTCACTTGCCGTTAGAGCTGGAACATAAAGTGCAATGGGCACTCAAGAAGCTAAATCTGGACTTAACGAGTGCGGGGGAAGCTAGGAAATTGCAACTGAATGAACTGGCTGAATGGCGCATCACTGCTTATGAAAGTGCAAAGCTCTATAAGGAATAGACGAAAGATGGCATGACGACAAGATTTGTAAGAAAAACTTGGCTGTAGGACAACAAGTTTTACTATTTAATGCTCATCTATGTCTGTTTCTAGAAAAATTAAAATCACGATGGTCTATGCCTTTCGTCATTAAGCAAATATTTTCGCATGGCACTGTCGAATAAGCAAGTGAAAATGGGAGCAATGTGTTCAAGGTCAATGGTCAACGCATAAAGTCTTACTATGGACCCTTAGTGATCACAACAAGGAGACCATCTATCTAGCTGGGACGCATGATTGCCCACATGGATGCGCCTTGTGGTATCATTAGTCTAATTCTTTTTCAAGGGCATCCACCCATACCTTTTTACTGATTTCTTATATTAATCTTTGATCTTGTTTTTTCTCTTTTATTGATGTTGTTATTTTTGAGAATTTCCTGTTTACTTCTACGTTTGCATTAATTATATCTTGAATGGATTGCGTTATTCCTTGCATTAATGGTCGCTTAATGCGGCCATAGTTTTATCTCTTCCTAGCTTATAAGAGAAATTAATTAAGTGTCAATGCAGGAATGCAGACAGTTTATAGGTTACATCTTCGAGGCATCATAAATACGCCACTAAATGAAATGTATTTTCGTATGACAGGCACTGATAGACAGGCTTTTGGGATTCACGAGCCTACCGTTACTCATCATTGTGATGCTTGGGTTTCCCATTTGCCCAACCTATTTAAACTCGTCTCACTCACACTTTCTCACTTTTATCTGCATCTTTGGCATTCTACTCTCTCAAGAGTTAAATTTTCAGTTTTTTGAACTTCCAAACCTCAATCCCCAAAGTTTGCCCTTCGAATCCTCGCTGAAATCAATTGCCGACCAAAACTCCAACATCCCTGCCACCACTTCATCACCAGTCGAAACCCCTTCCTCTGCTCGAGAGGCCACCATCCTTGCAGCTAGCCAGCGCATTACACACAGTCAAAACCACTGCCCAGACATCCCATTAAACCCAAGAAATGAACCATGCCTTCCCCCGCCATCGCTTCGTCATCTATCAGCCTAGAGGGGCCACACAAGGATAGTGCCCTAGCCACCAGTCCTAAGGTGGTTGCATCTCAGCTCTTGTCTGAAAGTGAGCTGAAGAGGAATGACGATAAGGATGTTTTTGGGAGCATTTTGAGCAATATGGAACGGTATGGGGGGTTGCTAGAAGTAGATATAGTGAATCAGCCACTGCTCTGTGAAGATGCAGCGACTGTTGTGCCGCAAATTGAAGTCTTTGCGAAATGGATCTTAAGGAGAATGCGTCAACATACTCCAATAAGGGATACATAAGGTGTCAAAACCCCTCATAGATTACCCTTTAAATGTGCAAGGAGATGTGACCGCAACAGTTACCAACCCTCTTGTTGGTACTTACTGCCTACTAACCTGCTTAACCTGACTTAGAACCTTGAAATGCATATATATATATATATATATATTCAACCATCAACTTAAGACAAATGACAATCATTAACAGAGTTCTTTATTACTCTTCAATAATACAACTTAAACACTTTACATAAGCAGTATGCCTAACACACTCATCTAGTCCCTACATGACATAATACATGCGTACTACTTTATACCTAACCCACACTTAGACTTTCTAACATTTTGGTCTTGAGTGGCAGAGCAACAACAGAGTTGTCTTCTGCGAGTGACCGCTACCTGTGGAAAAGACATTTAAACAGGGTGAGCTAGAAGCCCAGGGAGTGACTAACCTCTGAAACATAAAAGCCATACATATCAATCATGCTTAACAAAAGATCATAAACTGAAAAGCGTAGCTGAAAACTGAGAAATTAGTCAAGCAAGTAATTACATAAAAATTCTCTACTAGTAATTAAACATAACATAGGCATCAGACATTAGCTCTGGTAGGCGCTTAAGCCTCAGCTTCCATATTAAATATCTTTACAAGAGAGCGACTCCTCTGGTCTGCTCTTGAGCATAACCTTACTGAACTAAAGCTTGGTTGGGGGAGGGACCCTCCGCCCAACTTCCACTATAACCTTAGTCGAGATGTGTCACTTCTAACCATTACTCATGTCTTTAACTATAACTCATCGAACAGCTTCCATAACACTTGAAGCATAAAATATAATAATGTTCTGAGAATGCTTCATGAATCTTAGTTGAGAACGAGCATTCATCGCCTAAGCTCCCAACGTCTATAACACGCAAAGAGACCCATACTTCGGCCTCTCAAATATGGCCTCAGAGACCCATACTTCAACCTCTTCTTCAGAACTTTCTATGTGCATGTGGAGTTACTAAGTACTGTCAACATCTTAGGTATTTCCTGGACACCTTCCATGCTTTCAGTATCTAGCTTACTAAAACATATCATGATTTAAAATCATATATATTAGGAATCTTTTAGAACACAACTTTAACCTTAGCATTTGTAGAACTTAGCTACAATCTCTAGAATGCATGCTTCAACATAGAATGCTTAATATGAAATAAGGCTAACATATTACCTTGGCATGCGATCAAACAAGTACATACTTGAGGAAAATGCTAAGCAAACTCATGAAACTTAATTGCTTGAAAAAATATAAACTTATCAACAATTATCATTGAATGACATAGTTTATCCCTCTTTATAGTTCTTGCTAATACAAAACCAACTCAATGCATAGCATTCTTCATTAACAAGTTTTACTGAAACTTGCATTCATCTCCTGGGATGTGGCTCATCTATCCATCACCTTCCCAGTCCCACTAGCCCTATGTGTACTTTACTAAGAGTCCTTCACATAAACATCACACTTAGCTTTGTCTTATAGACTTAGCTTTCCCTAATAGCATGCGCTAACCATTCAGGCTTTGTCTAGGGCAACATACTTCATAAGCACTAGACATTAATTACTTAAGAACATCATGTTTGGACCATACCTATCCATACTCTATAACTTGTTAATATATTAAGCATACGTAAACATCAGTAAAGGAAATAGCTTGACAAATGTTTGAGGCTGGCCATTAATAAGTAACTTTCATTAAAGCTTGACTTGCTAAATCATTCATAAACATTTGTAAACATTAGAGTCACTCACAGTCTTTGGGAAATCCTTTTTATACTGATGAGCTTCTCCTACTAATGTCAACCATGTTAACATATCAAATTACTTTAGTTACTAGCCTGGTTTCCCTTTTTAGACTCACTTTCAGAATTAAGCTCACATTTATTAATTTCGCATTCAAATCTTCGTAACTTACCTTAGGGCATTAGATACTTAGTCAAATTTAAGAAGGCTTAAACTTCAATTGGTCACCTTCTTTCTGACGCCCACACAAAGTACTTAGTAGAATTTTTTGGGGTGTCAAACCCTCGTTTAGCAAGTAGTTGCCTGTTTGCCAACAAATTCCACATTTAGATTATAATGTCACTAACTCGAAATCCAGAACTCATTTTAAGAAAATTCCTTCTTCAAACATGTTTAGAATTCATTTAACAATGTTAGCTCAAAGTTTCAGTGTGAAACTTCTTATGGTTTAACCTGAAGCTTTAAATCTTCCCCAGTGGACCTAGACCGCCAAGCTGCTTGCTTGGTCAATACTTTCTAGGTTTAGCTTCCAAAATATGAAACTCAGACCCCAGAGCTTATCTTGCAAAAGTCCCTTTTACAAACTTACTCATAATAGTGATAACAATATTACCTTAAATTTTCAGCTTGAAATTCCATGTGGTTCGGCCTTGATCTTGATTTCTTCGTTGAGGACCTCAATTCACCTAAAAGCAGAACCCATCATTACTTCATTTTTTGGTCTTCAAGAAGAAACATCCTTCCAATGGCTCAGCTTCAGAAGCTAGACTCATAGAGATTTCCAACGGTACCAAGTTTGTCTAATTTTCTTGAAGGGATTGTCCAAAACAAGCTCTTGAAGTTCTTTTCCCTTTTTATACTACCGTCCAACCTTTAAGCATGAAATCTCCTTAAGCCGCCTCACCCACTAGTGGAGATTAAGGGCTGAGATTAAGCCATCTATTCGGATAACTAAAAGAGAAGTTTAAAACCGAGCATTTGAAACAGAGCATTTCGAGCAATTCAATCCTCGTTGGGAAAACTCGATGGAGAAAGGTCCTTACTCGATGGAAAGTTCCTTGGCTCTCTGTTGATTACTCGATAGGTAGGACTCGATACTGGGTGGGAAACTCAATGCTAGGAGCTCGCTCGATGCACGCCCCCTTACTCAATCGCTCCTACTCAACGCGCGACCCTTCCTCGCTTATCCTCGACGCTCGACCCCTTCCTTGATCACTTATACTTGATGCTCGGAAACATTTACTCGATGCCTGCCTTATGCTTACTCAATGCTCGACCACCACTCATCACGACTAACATTTGGCCAGAATTTCTTTTTGTGAGACTAGCTCAATAAGTATCTGAGAGCCAAGTTTCTCATACTTAAACGTTTCTGATGAACGCAAAATACATGCGATGCTTAGATGATGTGATACTACATCTAGATATGTGTTAATTATGAATTTTCTTGTAGTATGTTATGCGTTGTCACAAGTTTCCTTGCATTGGAACCAAGTATAATTCCACCACAATTTTCTTGGTGTGATACGAAGTCAAACACAGGGACTGTTTGAGGTTATTGCATTATGTTTGTGATACATACGACCAGTTTTTTCAATTTAATAAACTGAGTTGTGTACAAGTAAATAAAATTGCGATAAAGTAAAGTAAAGCAGTAAAAATGCGATAATAAAATAAAGTGCTATAAACCTAAGCTAAGATGATACAAGATACAGGTTTCATGATACAAGATGCTAAGGTCAAGGATGACCGTGAAGATTATGCAAAGATCGTGTAATGCGGTGGCAAGTCTTATGTACAAAGCAGAAAGGGAAAGATAAATAATATAAGCATCGCAAGTTCTTAATTGCGTTGAAGCTATAAGTACGGTTCCGTTTTTCCCTTGGCGTACACCTTTCAGTGATCGGCCGCGTTCCCACATGTCTATGGTGAAATAGAGACGAATGTAATGAATGCAAGGTTGCTTCAATCTCTGGAAGTACTAATCGCTTTAGTTAACGCATTCTTCTAACCTTCTCTCGATAGAACAGAATGGCATTTTCACTTCTACTCTCACAGGTGAAGATGCCGTCTAGCATGCCTTAGCTAAATGCATTTCTCTCTTTAACATAGCTTAAGTTACTCGTTTAATCCATATTAACTACCAGGAGATTAAGAAGACGTCATGAAGAAAATGATTAACGGGGGAACGAAAATAGACAGAGAATGGAATATGAAAACGATCGAGACATTCAATATTTCTATTCAGCGTCTGATACATGGTTTCGTGAATGAAGAGATAAAGAAGATGAAATTTAGCAATTAAAAGAGTTAGAAATAAATACAAACAAGCGCCAACGTTTTAGCGCCGATCTGGATGGAGATCTGCTTGCCGGAATGGATGGATCGGATGGAAGGATGAGCTTCCCTCTCAGGCTTGCTCAATCTATAGCAGGGATCTGAGC
The DNA here is from genome assembly GCF_009727055.1 of Benincasa hispida. Classification (NCBI taxonomy): domain Eukaryota; kingdom Viridiplantae; phylum Streptophyta; class Magnoliopsida; order Cucurbitales; family Cucurbitaceae; genus Benincasa; species Benincasa hispida. Next base: position 23,486,446 of record NC_052354.1, read on the forward strand.
ACAGAGCTTCACGATGGGGATTTGGCAGAATCGTGTTGAGACTCACCTCTCGGCCTTGTCTCTTCTTCTTCCCGGATTTCTTCAGTTTAACACTCAGCTTAGCCTTTCTTTCAACAATCTAGCATCAATTAGCCCCGTATCAAGTAGCATATTTTTCTCTAAATTCTATGGGGGTATTTGTAGGTGAAGATCTTTGACTTCGGTCTTGTGGACCCCACTTTTTGTTATGGAAATTCCAAAGATGGAGGAATAATTATTCCTTCTATTATGCAATCAAACCGTTAAATCTGCACAACCGTTAATTGTACACATGTCACAATCCTCCGCTTTTGCGTTGCTCAGCTGCATCTTTTGATCGTGTCCTCGCATGCTGTGTTGTTTTTATTACCACATGCGGTTGAAATACAGCTCTGGATCAACTATCGCATTGCGCCGTCATTGCGTTAACCGTCTCTTCATTGTTGATTGACGGGTGCAATGTGATAGAGATGCGTTGATCAATTTGTCTTGAGCCTTAATCGCAAGCGGTGACTTGGTTTCCTGTAAAATAGAGTAGAAATCTCATTTTCTTCCATCTTAATGATGTTAGTGGGTGTAATTGTGATAATTTATAATTACTGTATTTTTAAGCTAATTTTCATACAATCGACGCATATTTACTATCTTTTGGCCGCAATATCTAGATAAGGTGGCATAAATAACTTGTATTTCTATAAGTTATCAGTTTTCCTCTTCATTTTTTTATCCTTAAACATACTTAAGTGGGGTAATTAAAACTCAGGTTTTACATAAGAACCATGTTGGAAGATGTTGAATCGAAAAAAAGGCTGACAATGAAAAGCTCACTAAGGAGCAGGAAGACTTGGAGGAATTGAAGCGAGCACAGCGAAGAAGAGAGAGAAAGAAAGCTAAAAAGAAACAAAGGAAGTGGGAAGAGAAGCGCATAAGGCGCGAGGAAGAATGTTGGCAACGAGCATAGAGTTCGATTGTTGAGGGAAAATCAACCACTGCAAGAGTGGACAAACCTTTGGCAATGAAGCATACTGATCCAAATACACAAGAATCTCCCAAAGTCCCTCATGACCAATTAGCCGCATTTGATCGGGCTGAACTCTTACCGGCGAGTGAAATAGAACGTACTGGCTGAAAAGAGTTACTGACTAGCCGGGTTTCACTTTGACTTAAGACCTACGAAAGGAAATTCCATTAGAACATATAACAAAGGCGTGAATGGGAGAATACGATAGATACCATCGACCTTGTTCACCCTTTCAGCTAAGTATCCTGCTCTTTCAGCCAACCCGCGGAGTTGAACACAAGCCCTTTTTAGTCACGGCCAGGTGCTCTGCCGCACGGCTCTCAAGAAGATTAAGATGCACTTGTTGCACCACTTATCCGTCGATCAAGGAAGCGGGCTGAAGAAAACAAAGATGTTATAGTGGTGGTCACAAGCCAAGTAGTTGAACTTGAGATTGGCGGGCATGGGTCTTCTGTGGACTCAAAAAGTGCGTAGGTGAATTGAGAACATTGAAAAAGAAAAAGAAGAAAGGGAGAGGGTGTTAAAGGAAAAATAGGCAAAGAGGGAACAAGAACGCCAAATCATCACATCTGCAGATTTGGCAAGGCGTCTACATGATGAAAAAGTTCACCACATCAATGCCCTAGCAGAAGAAGAAGCAAAGAAAAAAACTTAAAGATGAACGGCGCATAGCAGTTGCCTCTGAGAAATTTCCCAAGAAATGAAGGAAGAAGAAGAGGCAGAGAGAAAACAGAAGTAAGAGAAGGAGGCACGCAGATGAGCGAAAGTCCAGTGTAATATTGAGCTAAAAAGACAAGAAAAGGTGGAATGGGAGAAGGAGAAGCAAGAGAAAGAAAAGGAAAAAGAACACACAAAGAGGCAGAGGGCTCGACTTTCCACTGCACAAGTCAATGGCAAAGAAAAAGCATAGGGTAGTATGTCATCTCCTGCTTGGGGGCCCTCGAGATTTGGCATAAAAGAAAATGATTATCTGCTAATGGAAATGGGGTTCTTCCCTATGTCAACCCCACTGCTAGATTTTATCATAAGTATTGTGGTAGAGCTTGGATGGGAGGTCTTCTGCCACTGTCTGTCCATCATGACCCTGAAGGTGGTACGAGCATTTTACCAAGGCCGTTGACACGAATCAATAAATGCGGTGGTCATTGATGATTGGGATGTTCCATTCAATGACCAAGATATCAACCAGTTGCATAAGTTAAAAGACTTCCCAGATGCACCTAGTAATCGGTTGATTGAGAGCCTTAATGACGAGTATTTGGATGATGCGCTAAAAGTGTTGGCGCAACCAGGAACTCAATGGACAATCTTATTGATAGAGATTCACATGCTGACATCCAATCGCGTCCTCTTCAAAGCGCGCCTGTGGGTTTATTTAGTGAGGAAGCGACTCATCCTAACAACACATGAGAAGACTATTTTAAGGGAATGAGTAACGACTGCATATTGCATTGCTCGTGGAATTCCTATCAATGTCGGGTGTCTGATAGCATGGCAAATACGTGGATTAGTAGAGCCTCGCGGTCAATTCTTCTTTCCATGGTAAGCCTCGCGGTCAACTCTTCTTTACATGGAGAGTCATTAGCCTCTGCCTAGCAGTTGGTTATAGAATCGAAAAGGAGCCTATGGCTGAGGTCCACTGATTGATTAATACAAAAATCCTACGAATCCTGCTGAAAGATTCGCCACATTGTCCTCAACTCCCCAAACGCCCAATCATTGGCCTGAATGCCCCATAACCACCAAGACCAAAAAGGCAACACTGATAACTTGTAGAAATACAAGTTATTTATGCCACCTTGTCTAGATATTGCGGCCAAAAGTTAGTAATTATACGCCAATTGTATGAAAATTAACCTAGTATGACAATAATTATAAATGTTTGCAATTACACCCACTAACCCCAAAAAGATGAAGGACAAGCCAAACTTTACTTTGTTTTGCAAGATACCAAGTCACCACTTGCGCTCAAAACTCATGAGAAACTAATCAACGCATCTCTGTCACATTGCGCTCGTCGATCAACCATGAAGAGAAGATTACCGAAGTAACGGCGCAATGCGACAGTCGATCCAAAGTTATGCTTTGACCGCATGCGGTAATAAAAACAAACACCGCATGCGAACCCATGATTGAAAGATGCAGTTGAGCAACGCAAAGGCGGAGGATTGAGACACGTGTACAACTAACTGTTATGCAAATTTGATGGTCCGATTGCATAACAAAAGGAATAATATCCCTCCATCTTTAGAATTTCCATAACAAAAGTTTGTACCACAAGGCCGGAGTCAAAGGATCTGCTCCTATAAATACCCCAGCGAATTCAGAGAAAATTATGCTATTTGATACTAGGCTAAGTGCTGTAAGATTTTAGAGAGAAAAAGGCTGAGCTGAGTGCTGAAAAGAAGAAATCTGGGAAGAGAAAGAGATAAGGCCGAGTGGTAAATCTCAGATCCGACCAGCTGTATACCCGATCGAAGCTCTATGTAGAGACCACTGCTACCGGTGGAGCAAACCTGAGATGGAAGCTCTTCCTACCATTGAAACCATCCTATCTGGCAAGCAGATCTCCATCGAATCTGTGCCAAGACATTGGCACCGGATTGTATCTGTTCTATCTCTCTTTCATTGTATTATATATTTTCTTTATCTCTTCATTCACACATCATGTATCAAACACTTAGTAGAAATATTAAATGTTTCGATAGATTTCATTTACCATTCTCTGTCTATTTCTGTTCACCCATTAGTCACTTTCTCCATGATGTTTTCTTAATCTCTTGATGAACAATATGAATCACCAAGAACTTAATATGTATTAAAGTTATCAAATACGTTTAGCTAAAGCATGCTAGATGCATCTTCACCTGTAAGGGTAAAAGTGAAGATGTCATTCTGATCTATCGAGAGAAGGTCAGAAGAGTGCGTTAACTAAAGCAAGTAGTACTTCCAGACATGAAAGCAACCTTGCGTTCATTACGTTAGACTCTATTTCACCCGGACATGTGGGAAACGCGGTCATTCTCTAAAAGGTGTACGCTAAGAGAATAGCAGAATAGTATTTGTACCTTCAATTCAATTAAGAACTTGCGTTGTTTGTAATACTTATCTTACTCTTTCTAATCTGTTCACGAGACTTGTCGTCGCATTCCACCTCTTTGCACAATTTTCACAGCCAGCCTTAATCCTAGTATCTTGCACATAAACCCTGTATCTTGTAACATCTAGTTTAGTTTTATTGTATTGTCATGTTTTATCGCATCTTACTACTTTCCTTTATTTTATTGTAATTTACATACTATACACACTTTTATAAAGAGTTGAAAAACCCGGTCGCATATACCATGAACATACCGCAATAATCGGCACCACTTCCCCGTGTTCAACCTCGGATCACACCGAAAACTTGTGGTGGAATTACACTTGGTTCCATCATAAGGAAACTTGTGACAACGTAGGGCATACTACTTAAGCATCTCTAATTAATGCATAAATAGTAGTAGTATCACATCATCATGAGCATTGAATATCATACATACAAACCCACGTTACAAACACCAATCTGCCAAAGGGAAAGAATTGCTCGCGAGAGCTGGTGAAAGCATAAAATGTAGAATACAATGATGCACTGCCATAAACTTGTAACGCTAAAAACTTGTTGACGTACAATGTATTCTAATCTTATGTCATACAACACATGGATGAATGATGACTTTATTTTCTTTATGCGATACTACTTCTAGATATGTGTTATTAATGAAGGTTCTTGTAGTATGCTGTGCGTTGTCACAAGTTTCCTTGCGCTGGAACCAAGTATAATTCCACCGCAAGTTTCTGGGTGTGATCCGAGGTCGAACATAGGGAATGTTTTAGGTTATATGCGTTATATTTGTGATATATGCGACTGGGGGTTTTTAAATTTATAAAAGAGTTGTGTATACATGTATTTAAAAATGTGATAAAGTAAAGTAAAGCGATAAAAAAATGTGATAATAAAGTAAATTGCGATAAAGTAAACCTAAGCTATGATGATACAAGACACAGGTTACATGATACAAGATACCGAGGTTGAGGCCGACTTTGAAGATTATACAAAGATCGTGTAATTTGGTGGCAAGTCTGATATGCAAAGCAGAAAGAGAAAAGATTACTAATATAAACATCGCAAGTTCCTTAATTGCGTTAAAGATATAAGTATGGTTCCGCTTTTCCCTTGGCGTACACCTCTCGGTAATCGACCGTGTTCCCACATCTCTGTAGTGAAACAGGGATGAACGTAATGAACGCAAGGTTGCTTCCATCTCTGGAAGTACTACTCGCTTTAGTTAATGCATTCTTCTAGCCTTCTCTCGACAGATCAGAATGGCATCTTCACTTCTGCTCTCACAGGTGAAGGTGTCGTCTAGCATGCCTTAGCTAAACACATTTATCTCTTTAGCACCGATTAAGTTAATTGTTCAATTAATATTAATCACCAAGAGATTATGAAAACTTCATGGAGAAAACGATTAATGGAGGAACGGAAGTAGATAGAAAAGTGGATATGAAAATGATCAAGACATTCAATAATACTATTTAGCGTCTGATACATGATTGTATATGAAGAGATTAAGAACATGGACTACAATTGATGAATAGAGTTAGAAACAAATATAAATGAGCGTCAACGTCTTGGCGCAGATCTGGATAGAGAATTGCTTGCCGGAGTATGGATCGTGCGGAAGGATGAGCTTCCCTCTTTTCTCAACTGGTAGTAGGGATCTAAGTATAGAGCTTCACGACGTGGATTTGGCAGAATTGCACTTAGACTCACCTCTCGGCCTTATCTCTTCTCTTCCCAGATTTCCTCCGATCAGCACTCAGCTCAACCTCTCTCTCAATATGGTCTCGTATCAAGTATATCTTTTCTGTGAATTCTATAAGGGTATTTATAGGTGAAAATCTTTGACTCTTGACTTGTGGGCCCCACTTATTGTTATGGAAATTTTGAAAATGGTGGAATAAATATTCCTTTTGTTATGCAATCAGTCCGTCGAATATGCACAACGGTTAATTGTACACGTGTCATAATCCTCCGCGTTTGCATTGCTCATTTGCATTTTTCGATCATGTGCTCGGATGCGGTGTTGTTTTTATTACCGCATGCGATTGAAGTTTAGCTTTGGATCGACTATTGCGTTGCGCTGTCATTGCGTTGATCATCTCTTCATTGTTGATCGACGGGCGTAATACGACGGAGATGCGTTATTCAATTTCTCTCTGAGCCTTGATCGCAAGCGGTGACTTGGTTTCCTGGAAAGCATAGTAGAAATATCCTTTTCTACCATCTTAATGGTGTTAGTGTGTGTAATTGCGATAATTCATAATTATTGTATTTCTGGGCTAATTTTCATACAATCGACGCATATTTACTCTCTTTTGGCCGCAATATCTAGATAAGGCAACATAAATAACTTGTATTTCTACAAGTTCTCATACCCCTAAATTTAGATATATGTTTGTCCTCAAGCATATCTTCTACTAAGGCAATAATGGTAAATTCCTATGCTATATTTTTGCGTCGAATGGTTGCTCCGAATGTTACCCTTAGGCACATTTTTTGACATCGCAATTTCCTTCTATTCTTGCTAATTCCTAACAGAGCCCTACTTTATTCTTCTATATCACAATTTTCTACTAAAAAATGGTTTTCTAGTTTTAAAATAGAATGTTTACCTCTTCTTTGTCAAAACAACTCGATGCGTCTATATGCGGTGGTCAAATCTTGCGTCATTTATTAGAGACTGTTGATCATGGTTCCACCCTTTGTTTTGGCTTGTTCCCACGGATGTCATGCGAACATCCAACTATGGTAGTGTACCAATCTCAATTTTAACTCATGATATTTAGAGGAGTTGTCTCTTGCAGTCTTTTATTTTTCTTTTTATTCAATACTAATTTTTTTTTTCTCTTTTCATAGTGCGTTGTTCTTTGAAACCCACCTTCGTTTTGGCTTGCTCCCATGGGTGTCATGCGAACATCCAACTAAGAGCAGGCTCCTTTCACAACTAAACTCTTATCAAGTTGGGATCGTTTTTTAGGTTTTCCCTTGCATTGACATTGGAGTTTGGTATAAAAATATATTTATTTATTTATTTTTATAGAAAATGAACGCATTTTATTAATGACCGCATATTCTTGATCTCATTTGCTCAGACCTTCCCCACCCCCAAATTTAGAGATGCACAAGGCCCTCATCCGTTGTTTGGATAGACTAGACAAACACTTTGAAACAATTTCAAAAAGAAGGTTTGAGCAGAACTTTGAAAGATAAAAGGTAAAGTACTGCTAAACTAAGTATTAACTAAGTGTTAGTTAGAATTTATAAAGTATGGGAAATGATTCTAAGTATAAACATATTATACATCATGGCAACGCAATGAAGATCGCAAAAATAAAGGATCAAAACATCGCAAATATTGACCAAGGATGATAAAGAAAAAGGCACAGGCAAAATAGAGTGAATATGCACTCAATGTATTAAATATTAACAAAGTATACAAAGGATTATAAATTAACGCAATATAAAATTTGTTTCCTGTACAAAGAGTCAAAGAAATGTGATTAACTCAGAAAAATAATGAATTGAATAAAAATTACAGAATGGCCGCATAAAAATAAAATGTAAAGATCATTGCTGAGGGACAAGAGGATCTGGAGGAGGGTTTTGAGGTGGTGCAAATGGAGCCTCTTCAAAAATTATGTGCCGCCTGAGATGCGGGGACACCATGGACCATGAAGATAAATTGAAGTACTCATGGTTGTGCTCTGCAAGCTGTCTTTGGTGGCGGTTGATCGTATAAGTGTTGCGTTGAATGTTGATCAATGTCTGCTTTGATGTGGCAGCACTACGCTGAATATCATCAACTTGCTCCATTGCCACCTCGACTTGCTGGTCAAAGTAGGCTTGTTGCTGGGTGAAGAGTTGTTGCTGTTAGGAGAGAAGATGTTGTTGTTGGGTCAGAAGTGACCGCATTTCTGCTAACTCAGCAGCCAGGGAGGTGATGGACGGTCGTGCCTGCTATGTCTCACCAGCAACATTTTGGGGCTGGGCAGAGGTGCCTTCACCCAAATATTGTGGGTCATCAACATATGACGGTGGGATGGAATGTTTCGGTGATGATGCTGAAGGTGAAGTTGGGTCTGCTGGGTAAACAGTTGGAGAATTTGGGACGAGGAGAAGATTGGTAAAGTGTTCATGGAGTGGAGAAGATGGTTGTGCGGGTGGGCTTGGAGGGCAGATTATTAAGGGTAAGGGGTCCAAAGCTTCTAGATCATGCGCTGGTGATTCTTTGACCTTTTCTTTCCCTTTATCATCTTTTCACTATCTCTTAGGCCTGAGATCTTGCAGCGCATTAAGATCGATTGTGTGCCTCTTTATAGGTAGCTCTGGGCAGTGAGGGAAGTCCTTGAGGAGCATCCTCAGGATCTTGATGTTGATGAGGCCGTGGACTTCGTTCATGGGCTCTTCATCAATGCCTACACCAATTGACAGGCATAGACTTGAGATAGTCCATGGGAAGAAGTACTGCCCTCTGATGTGNTCGTTCATGGGCTCTTCATCAATGCCTACACCAATTGACAGGCATAGACTTGAGATAGTCCATGGGAAGAAGTACTGCCCTCTGATGTGCCCCACCAATGCTCGAAGTTATCTTGCGATCAACTGCCCCACATCGATTGGAATGCCACGCGCGATGCAGTACGCGGCCATCACGCGATCCCTTGAAATCGTCTTGTCATGCGTTGTTGAGATCAATCGCTTCTTGACCAAGTAGACTCAAAGCCTTCCCTCCAGAAGCAAAGACTTGGACGCCGGGGTACGGATGCCTTTGTGTTAAACCGACCACTTTGTGCCCGGTTGTGTTAATACTTGCAGCGCGTCCTCTGCTGCTCCATGGGATCATCAATGATTTTGTTGCTCGGTGCGTCGAGGTTATCTTTCATTTGGTACAACTCATTGATGTCCCTTGTGCTGAAGGACACCGTCTCCCCTTTGAAAGTCACTACATCCTTGGTTCCATGCAAATGTCTGCGGTAGAAGTCTCTCACTACCTATGGAACAACAATGGCCGGGCATTGACAAAAAGTGTCCCATCCATATTCCACTATCACACTCGTGATGAGGTCTGGTAGTGGCGTTGGTGTAGGGAAAAAGCCCATCTCTATCAACATATTGTCATTTTCTTTTCTCTTTGATGGACGCTTCTTCGCTAATGCGGGCTCGCTACTCTCTGCGATTGCCTTGCCTTTTTCTTTGGCCAACGCAAGGCGGGTTGCTTGCCTTTGTCTCTTCTCCCACTCTTTTCGTTGTTCCTACTTCTCACGTTCTACGAGTTCTTTAACCTTCTTCTTTTGTAAGCGCTGCCTATTAGCTTCGTGCTTCTTTTCCTTCTCTTCTTTTAATCTCCTTTCCTCTTCTTCCTTCTTCCTATTCTCTTCTTCTTCCTCTTCTCTTTCTTCTCTCTCAAACTATTCTACAAACTACTCATAGGCCAGCAAGAGACGCTGTTCCTTCTTGCGTTACCTTATCTCTTCGATCCTTGCGATCTCATTACTACTGCGCATCTTCTCATCTTGTAGTCTTCTTCTGCGATTTCCTTCTGCCATGATGAGTTTTGCGTGCTCCATTTTCTTTTGTTTCTCCACCTTTTGTTTTCTCCTTCTTTCTTCTTCTTCTAATGCAAGTATCAAAAGTGAAGGGTCAATGGTAGACCCTTGCGGCGCATTCTCCCTACGACNAGGGTCAATGGTAGACCCTTGCGGCGCATTCTCCCTACGACGCCGCATCAGGGGAGTAACCTCTCCTTCTTCGCCTTTATCGGTCGCAACCAAATGCATTGTTTCAGGTTGTGCCCGCTCCATTAATTGCTCTGTTTCTCCCCTATCCTCCCTCACGGGGGTTGATTCTCCATCCTTCTCTGGGCTCGCAGCCCTAATCTTCTTTTCTTCTTTCTTTCTCAGGCGTCTTTCTTCACGCCTTCGCTCTCTTCTTTCTTCCTTTTCTTTCCTCCTCCTTTCCTTATTGGCCTCCTCATCTTCTTCATCCTCATTTTCTTTATTCTTTTTCTCTTTACGATGACGATGAGATGGCTCACCTTCTCCAACTTTTTTCTCATTGCTCTTCTTTTTCTTCTTTTTCTCTTCAACTACTTCTGGTTGCTTTTCCACCGCAACCTCTTCCATCGCAACTTCCACCACCGCAATCTCCTCCACCACAACTCTGAAGGGCCCGCCATAGGTTTCTGCATTGGCAGTTACCTCAGGAGTCTCTAAGGTCAGAGATCCTCTTTCTGTCTCCTCTTCAATCACCACTTCCTCCGGCACCACCACTTCTTCTGTAGACAGTGGTTGGTTTACAACCCCTACCTCGAGCAGTCTACCTCCTTGCTCAAGGTTACTCAAAATGTTACCAAACACCTCCGTGTCATCGCGTCTCTTTCTCTCACTTTCAGTTGAGACTGCTAGAGTTAGAACTGGGTGCTTTCAGTGCTTTGCCCCCTCTTGAACTGAGGAGGTCTGATGGCTAATGGGTTTCTCCAGGGTCTACCAGCGATTCTTGGGACAGTGTGGGGCAGGGCAGCGAGTCGACGACTGGCAGTAAGGAATGTTGCATCTCACATGGAGATTTGGTCAGTGGTAGGGGTTGAGGGTGAAGCAGAGTGCTGAGGAGTTTGGTCGGCCATGGATGATAAGCTTGAGAGAATTGGAAAGACGTTAGGATTTCATGGGAAGAAGAAAGATCTTGATGCAATGCACTAGGGTTTTCAGTTTGCAAGAAGAGTTAAAGTGTTCACAGATGGGGGAAGTTCCTATTTATAGGTTGGGCCTTGGTGGGCCCAACGTGATTTTTGCAGCGATAGGCTTCAAGACACTCAAAAGGTCCGTCGTTCGAACTTCCCTCATTAATGAGATTTCAGAAAAATGTCCTTTCATCTGCAGACTCATCATTTCTTTGGAATATGAAACGATTGGACTTCTCAATTTTGCAAAAAGAATTGTCTTTAATGTTTTATTCGAATGGACGCAAGGTAAAGATTAACGCAATGTGCTCACCAACGCAAATGCATCTTCGCAGATGACAGGAAACAATGCATCCCCGCAACACACCCCTTAACCAAACACATTTCTAGAGGATTGGGCGCACGATATTTTTACCAGCGTAACACTACCTCAACATAGTGCATTTAGCTGAGGACGGGCAAAGAACACATAGCATGCAACACACCCCTCAGCTCAACACAGTTGAGTTGGGTGAACGCAAAGCGTATCTTATTGGTTCAATATGCATCCATTATCGCCTTGCATACTGGTTGTTAATTGTTTTGTTTTTTTTATTATTATTATTATATTTTTTTTTTCATCAACGCAAGTTTCTATGACTTGCGGCAATAAATTTCTCTTTATTTCTCATTCATTCACCAATTAAGAAATAACGCATTAATGACAGAAAAGTTAAAGGAATAAAAGACGGTACAGAAATAAATGCAAAGGAAATAAATGAAGAATAAATTCATAAAGTCATGAAACAAATTAAATGAAGTAGTAAAGACAAAATTCATGAATTCAATAAGATAGGAATTTAAAGAAAGCATTTAAACATAGATGTGAGATATGAAACGGAAGATGCGTTTCTTTGAATGAGCGCAATCCACATCTCTGCAGGCGGTCCAGCTTGCCTGCCCAATGTCCTAGGGACATTGCTCATTTCCATTAGATCCTGGGGCTTCAGAGTTGCTGGGCAACGTTCTTGGTGTTCTATTCCTCAGCTCAGATTCTAGCTTGCTCACTTGGATCTCTATGTTTTGAATTAAAGATGCCTGCGCCTGCATCACTGCGTCATTTTTGTCCATATATTGTTTTAGTAAGGTCTCTAATGAGCTTCCAGAGGTGTTTGAAGATGAAGGTTGCTGGTTATGCGATTGCCTTGGTTGCCCCTAGTTCGAGTTATGGTGAAAAAGAGGGTTCCCTCGACTACCACTTTGATGGTTGATTGGCCCCTTTGGTTAGGATTACCTCCCCAACCGAAGTTAGGATGGCTCCTCCAGCCAGGATTGTAGGTGCTGAAAGGGTTGTTTTGAATGACACATACTTGTTGGATATTCGATGGGTATATTTCTGCTACATGAGCCCCTCCACAATTAACACAACTTATTGCGGCCACTTGAGCCGGCGCAGCAGGTTGTCTGATGTGGAGATGGCTCCTTGATTGATTGCCATCGACTTAAGGATGGAGGTCACCCGACCATTTGGGCGGCCAGTGTGGTCATTGTCTCCGCAGGGACAATCGCAGTTTCATTCTTTCTTCTTTTGGGGCCTCTACCTCCATAGCCATCATCAATCCAGTCGTCCATATTTCGCGATATGTGGTCAAGGATGACCTTGGCCTCAGTATACGTCTTGTCCATAAAACCTCCTGCAGCGGAGGCGTCAGTAATAGACTGCGTCGATCTGTTCAGGCCGTTATAAAATGTCTCCATCAAAACGGCTTCGGGTATCCCGATATGCGGCAGTTGTTCACCAATCTTCGAAATCGCATGCGGTGCTCAGGGTCTCATTGTCCATTTGCTCAAAGTTCAGTATGTCCTTTCGTCGCCTTGCGTTGATGGCAGGTCGGAAGAACTTCTTCAAGAATCGCTCCACCAGTTGATCCCATGATGTAATCTCGTTTGGCTCTAGTGAGTGAGCCCACCTCTTGGCTTCGTCTCTCAAGGTGTAAGGGAACAAATACAGTCTTATACTCTCCGGGGTAACACCAAGTAATGAGAAGTTGCCGTACATTTCGACAAAACTGGTCAAGTGGGCATGTGGGTCTTCACCTTGTAGACCCCCAAATTGCCCTGCGTTCTGGATCATCTGTAGCATGACCGGTTTTATTTCGAACCTTGCGTTCTCCTCAACAATAGGCCTCGAAATTCCAGGAAAAAAGTGATACAGATTGGGCGCAGCGTAGTTCCTCATGGGAATGTTACGATCAGCAACCAGGAACACGGGATCCTGTGCTGGCCTTATAGCCCCTTTATTTCCTACGGGAACCGTATTGTCGTTATTATCTGCCATACTCACTACTTTCTTTTGCCTTGCTTGATTCTGACGTGCCCGTGCATGAAAGGTACGCTCGATCTCAGGGTCAGCTTCGAATTCTGGTTCGATACCAATACTAATATACTGTCAAGCTGCTCTCCGTGTTTAACAGCCAGTACAACGAGATCTGTCCTGCAAAATACCACAAAATACTCAAACAATAACCATTAACCATCCCTGAAAACGGTGCCATAAACTTGGTGAAAGCATAAAATGTAGAATACAATGATGCACTGCCATAAACTTGTAATGCTAAAAATAAGTCATAAGCTCGTTGACGTACAATGTATTCGAATCTTATGTCATACAACGCATGGATGAATAATGATTTTATTTTCTTTATGCAATACTACGTCTAGATATGCGTTATTAATTAAGGTTCTTGTAAAATGCTGTGCATTGTCACAAGTTTCCTTGCATTGGAACCAAGTATAAATCTACCGCAAGTTTCTCGGTGTGATCCGAGGTCGAACACAGGGACTGTTTTAGGTTATATGCATTATATTTTTGATATATGCTACCGGGGGTTTTCAATTTATAAAAGAGTTATGTATACATGTATTTAAAAATGTGATAAAGTAAAGTAAAGCGATAAAAAAATGTGATAATAAAGTAAATTGCGATAATGTATTCTAATCTTATGTCATACAACACATGGATGAATGATGACTTTATTTTCTTTATGCGATACTACTTCTAGATATGTGTTATTAATGAAGGTTCTTGTAGTATGCTGTGCGTTGTCACAAGTTTCCTTGCGCTGGAACCAAGTATAATTCCACCGCAAGTTTCTGGGTGTGATCCGAGGTCGAACATAGGGAATGTTTTAGGTTATATGTGTTATATTTGTGATATATGCGACTGGGGGTTTTTAAATTTATAAAAGAGTTGTGTATACATGTATTTAAAAATGTGATAAAGTAAAGTAAAGCGATAAAAAAATGTGATAATAAAGTAAATTGCGATAAAGTAAACCTAAGCTATGATGATACAAGACACAGGTTACATGATACAAGATACCGAGGTTGAGGCCGACTTTGAAGATTATACAAAGATCGTGTAATTTGGTGGCAAGTCTGATATGCAAAGCAGAAAGAGAAAAGATTACTAATATAAACATCGCAAGTTCCTTAATTGCGTTAAAGATATAAGTATGGTTCCGCTTTTCCCTTGGCGTACACCTCTCGGTAATCGACCGTGTTCCCACATCTCTGTAGTGAAACAGGGATGAACGTAATGAACGCAAGGTTGCTTCCATCTCTGGAAGTACTACTCGCTTTAGTTAATGCATTCTTCTAGCCTTCTCTCGACAGATCAGAATGGCATCTTCACTTCTGCTCTCACAGGTGAAGGTGTCGTCTAGCATGCCTTAGCTAAACACATTTATCTCTTTAGCACCGATTAAGTTAATTGTTCAACTCATATTAATCACCAAGGATTAAGAATACTTAATGGAGAAAACTTCATGGACTACAATTGATGAATAGACTTAGAAATAAATACAAATGAGCGCCAACGTCTTGGCGCAGATCTGGATAGAGAATTGTTGCCAGAGTATGGATCGTGCAGAAGGATGAGCTTCCCTTTCAGGCTTGCTCAACCAGTACTAGGGATCTAAGTACAGAGCTTCATGGCGGGGATTTGGCAGAATTACATTGAGACTCACCTCTCGGCCTTGTCTCTTTTCTTCCCAGATTTCCTCCGATCACCACTCAGCTCAACCTCTCTCTCAATATGGCCTCGTATCAATTTCCCTCGTATCAAGTATATCTTTTATGTGAATTCTATGAGTGTATTTATAGGTGAAAATCTTTGACTGTTGACTTGTGGGCCCTACTTATTGTTATGGAAATTTCGAAAATGGTGGAATAAATATTCCTTCTGTTATGCAATCAGTCCGTCGAATATGCACAATGGTTAATTGTACACGTGTCATAATCCTCCGCGTTTGCATTGCTCATTTGCATCTTTCGATCGTGTGCTCGGATGCGGTGTTTTTTTTATTACCGCATGCGGTTGAAGTTTAGCTTTGGATCGACTATCGCGTTGCGCTGTCATTGCGTTGATCGTCTCTTCATTGTTGATTGACGGGCGCAAAGCGACGAAGATGCGTTATTCAATTTCTCTCTGAGCCTTGATCACAAGCGGTGACTTGGTTTCCTGCAAAACAGAGTAGAAATATCCTTTTCTACCATCTTGATGGTGTTAGTGGGTGTAATTGCGATAATTTATAATTATTGTATTTCTGGGCTAATTTTCATACAATTGACGCATATTTACTCTCTTTTGGCTGCAATATCTAGATAAGGCAGCATAAATAACTTATATTTCTATAAGTTATCAAGAGCCCAGAGCACATTCCGATTGATGTGCGCACAAACTACCCTTCCCCTTTGACGATTATCCCTCTAAGTTTTCTTGCCCTTTTGTCTCCTCTACCTGAAGCCTTTACCAACCTCGTCCTCCTACTTGAATCTGATCATTATTCTCCAGCAACCTCTCCCCACCAATCATCGCAACTCCATCCATCTCCGCATCACTCGCCCCATGTTGATGACTCACAAGATTCGAATGATGGTCCCTCCAATCAGCCCCGAATCAGAGCTAGCGAGACATCTGGAGCATCACTGCATCATCAACCTCCACCCCCATCCATAGTTGTTGTCATTAATGAGCTGTGATCCCTTCGTGTTCATGAACTATCCTTCTTCCGTCAATCGCTCACAGAGCTGCACTCTCACAATGGCACACTACGCCAAGGTCTGGTGAACATGCAATGCAACATCTTCACCCTCTGCCAGAATCAACGACAGTATGTTGAGCAAAACCACGAGTATTTTAATTTCTTAATTGCCTACTTACATGGCCCTGTGGTCCCTCCTCATTTTCACCAACCTCTATTTTTCCAAGAGCCGCCTGCCACTACGCCGTAAGCTCCTCCCAACAATGATCCCCCGCCACAAGTGTAAATTTGGGGGTGTAATTTTTAAAGTATTTTTTGATTCTCTCCATATCCTTTACTTGTACTTTGAATTCTGATTATTTTAAGTTTACCTTGTGCCGTATTGTTTTTAATAATATAAAATCAATTGGTTAGTTGTTCATTCTTTTCCTTCCCTACTTATCTTTGCGTTATGTATTACTCTTATCCTTTTGAAATTCATTCTTTTCGCTCATCATTTGCGTTGATAGTTTAGCAGCTATGATGATCCGTATGAATTTACTTACCGCATCTCATTTACATTGTATGCTTTTTTCTACCCTAGAACCTCCTTCAGTGACTATCAATCTTAACTTGTATTTACGCAAGCCTTTGCTCTACCCTCTTTTTCAAAAGTTTTGAACAAATTTGTTTTTATTTTTCTTACAAATGCAATGAGGTCCTTGCAACTAAAAAATTTGGGGTGGGAGAGGTCTGAGCAGATGCGTTCAACTGTGAATTTGCGATATCTCAAAATAAATAAAAAAAAATGTGTGTAATAAACTCCACTATCAGTGCAAAGGAAAATCCTAACCTCATAAGAGTTAAGTTGAGAAAGGAACTTGTCCGTTGTTGGATACTTCACATGAACTCGTGTAGGTAAGCCAAAAAGAATATAGGTTACCAGGATCAATGCAATTCAAATATAATTAAATAAAGACAACTCCACTGTCTGGCAAGAGTAAAAACTTAGCCAAGATAAGAGTTGAGTTGAACTTGAAATACAACCGTAGTTGGATGTTCGCATGACACAGTTGGGGCAAGCCAAAACGAAGAGTGTGACCAAGTTCAGCATCTTGAGAGCAAAATAAGTAATCAAAATGCAAATAGAACCCCTCTACAAGAAACGCATGTTGTTTTATGAAAAAGGGATACAAAATTATTTAAAATTAGAAAAAGACTTTTGAGTAGAAGTTTGTTGAATCTAAGACTAAGAAAATATTTCCCTGAAGAAGCAACCAAGAGTTTAAAAGAAACAAATGATTTCAAAGAGAGCAGCTAGTTAGCACAATGCGATGATTTATGTTGAGTTTGAATTTCTTCAGTATAAGATATGCTTGAGGACAAACATTATTCTAAATTTGGGGGTGTGATAACTTGTAGAAATAGAAGTTATTTGTGCCTTTTTCTTAGAATATGCGATAAAAAAAAGGAAGAAAATGCGTCAATCATGAGTGAATTTATGTGAAAAATAAAAATTGTGCTAAGGTACTCAAAACATTCCCGCTAATAGCATTTCATGAGCAAAGTGCACCAAAGTTTGTATTTTGTAGGTAATCATAGGAGACATCGCATTCGCTGATCCTTTAAGGAGTACGTAATGGATGCATGTCTCGAGATCTCTAAAATCGTACCAACAGATACTTTAACAAATTTCCTGATCATTGACCATAATGCAGGGCTGCATTCCTACCTACCATGACGAATGACAACAACAGATCAGAGCAAGAATCCCAATCTAGAGCAATGTGAGGCTCTATAAATAAAGCTTCAACGCCAGGATGAAGAGATTTGAGAAGGCTGAAAGTTGTAAAGAACATTCAACTTTCTCTTTTCCACTCATTTTCAATATCGAAGGTTCACCGAAGAAAGAGTCTGAGAAGGCTCTCGTCACTCTGTTCCACTACATCAAAGCTAGTAGTCTTTACAACTATCTATTGTTATCAAGAGATTGATATTAGTCGTGAATCCATTTCTTTTCCTTGATATCAACATGTTGTAGTACACGCTTAACTAAAATATTAGTCAGCTTGTATTCAAAATCTTCTACTTTTCTTAATATTATCATCATGTTCATCTCTATCTCATTTCACATATGTTCATTTTTTGTTACTTTCTCCATACATCACTAAATTCCATAGGGTGAGGGGGAAGGTTACTCTTATGATTTAAATCAAGTTTTAAGATTCTATCATGTTCGCTTAACTTATTTTTTATGAAACACTTGCCTGTGGAAGTAGAGACAAGTTGTATAACCAAAGTCTCGATAGAGAAATGGTAGTAGATCTCATTAAGCAAACCAAGAAGTATTTCTGGAGATAGAAACAACCTTGCATTCTCTAGTATCCTTTATACCTCATAGAATTATGATAAGTAGAGATAGCAATCGAGAGGTTTGCGCCAATCAGGAGTATGAACCATGATAGCTTCTTTAATGAGATTTAATGAGTTAGTAGTCACCTTCCCTCAAGCCTTGTCATTTCCATACATTCCCCTCGTTTAGTCTGCAACATTATCCATCAACCCACTCGCTATTCTCAACAAGTTTCTGCTTACTTAGGATATCATTATCGCATCTTATTTAGTTTTGACACAAAAAAAGAAGAATCATTTTCCTCTCATAAATCACATTTATTCGCACAATCACTTCAAATCTCTGTGTTCGATCTTAGGTTCCCCTAAGGCACTCATAATCAGGTTTCACTTGGCCTGTGACTGAGAAAACTTGTGACCGGTGTATGCTCATTATGTTTGATCGCATAGACTCATTATCGCATAGCATTTTGAGTTCTAAATTCATCCTATCTTTTATCAATAATAGGTACATAATAAACATTTTTTAACAAAATGTAAACATCTTCAAAAAATAACTTTAAATCTCCCACTACAAGGGTTGAGACATCTCTCATGTTCTCACCTTGAAAGTCATCTCGCCTTTTGCAAGTTGCCTCTAGGAACTAGTTTCTTGAATAAAAGTACAAATATGGTTAGCGGCGTCTGAATCTAATATCTTGGTTAAATGAGAATTCTCCACTAAATATATTTCAACAAGTAAATCGTATTTACCTTGTTTTTCCTTCTCAGTTTTTTTCTCAACAAGATATTCAGGACAATTCTTTTTTCAGTGCGCATCTTTGTTGCAATTGTAACATTTACCTTTAGCAACCTTAGCCTTGCTTTTCTTTGCAAAAGCTTTGTTTTTCCATTTTCCCTTCTTTTACATCTAGATACTTTTATCCTAAGAAGTTGAAGGTCTAGACTTTATACCAGAAGATTTAGTCCCAAAGGATGGTCTTTTCTGGAATTTACTAGAGTTTACACCATTTGCTACCTTTTCCTATCCTTTGTTTTATGTTAGAGATTGATAAGCCTGAAGCTCATTCAGAAGAGTAGTAAGATTATATTCAATGTTGGTCATCATTGCATTTGTTCTAAACTGCAGGAAACTCTTCGGAAGAGATTTCATGATAAAACCGACCTGGCTCTTCTCATCAATGCAGCCTCATCTGCAATATTGAAATGGACCATCATGTCTAGGACATGTTCTCTAATAGAGGTCCCCTTCTTGTTACGGGTGTTGCAAACGCATTTGAGAGAATCATGCCGAATGGATGTGGATGGTTGTCCAAACATCGTTTGCAATGAATCCATGATCACCTTAGCGGTGACCATGTTCTCATGCTTCTTAGTCAAAACATCTGATATGCTTGCTAAGATATAGGCTAGAGCTTTCTCATTCGCCCTAGCCCATTTGTCATATGCATCTCGAATGTTTCAATTTACAGTCGAGCTGGGAACTGGAGGACATTCCTCCGTTAAAACAAATATCAAATCATACATTACTAGCATCATATTGATATTTGATTTTTAAGTTGAATAACCATCGCCGTTAACTTATCGAAAGCTAAAACTTGAATGATAAAGTTCGATATGCTGAAAATATAAACAAATTCTATTAGTAAACTTCTTTTTAAGACCAATCTAATTTTAGTAAAAATAATAATGTACCCATATCTGATTATTAATTGCAACCATACTTTAGTGAATCAAAATAGATGCTACAAAGAGGCAGTCAAATATTCCTTCGTTGAAGCAAGAAATTCTAGACTAAATATTAATGCCAGAGTAACTATTTACTCCTATAGTCATTTAGCTATCATTTTTTGTCAAGAACTTACTAACATTTAATAACTCTTGTAAATTTGACTCTCCATTTTCAAATTTTAAAGAATGGTATCAACAAGCTCTCAAATTGGAAGACAACATTGAAGATGAAACTAAGAAATCCTATTCATTTCTAAAGTTTGCGATGCTCTGATCCCTATGTTACAACCCTTCGAATGGGTGGTCACCTAAAAACAACAGGTAGAACATAGGAATCTTACGGTGCAACGTAATGGAAGAGACCGTAAGATACATTGACACATTTCCTTCATCTAATTACTATGAATTACTTCCCTTATTCACCTTGTTATTGACCTAAGCAAACACTTACCCAATGAAGCAGTCGCGGTAAAAGCGATAAGAAGCCGAACATGGATCTCACGGTCTGAACATTTAGAGACGTGAGAGCTAAAACCATATCATATATATTATTAATCTCCCACTAAAGTATTCTACTTTTTTGGGTATATATTTATTTACATATACTCTGGCTAAAAAACAACCTAATTCTAGGTATTTATCCAAGTACAATGTTTATATTTAGATTTTAACCTACGATGTCTAAGTGATAAACCAATTTATTACCTCACATCACTCATGCACACTCGTAAAACCACGTTAACAACACTCAAGAACCTATTAAAATCCCTAAGTGGCAGGTGTTCCGTAAACCGTCAACTTAAGTACCTATTCTAACTTTAAAACAAGGTGTTATTTGTTAACCCTAGGTGAGCATGCATTTTATCTTTGTTATAGGTTTTAAATGTCTAATTCATTTTATAACACTTTATAAAAGATAGACATGCTTTCAATCATAACATTGGTCTAGCATTCCATAATTTAATATAACAAATGATATTAAACATGAAATTCTAGTACATGTATACTATATATTATAACTAATTATATATACTTTCAATGCATGCTATATGCTTCCTTTGGTGGAATTTTAAATCCATGGCATATATTATGCACATACAAGATTTAATTTAATTATAACATACATTCTACAATGAATAAATAATTAAACATACACTGATGTGGACTAGTTTTGGCATCCTAAGCAAGCGAACAACCTAAATTATTACAAGAATACTTAAAACAAGCCTTGAACCACTGCTGGACCACCCATACCGACCCAAATTGGCTTCAAATCACTCGAACCGGACCTCAAAGACCCAAACCTTGAACCATTCGAACTAACAATTCATATGTGTGCTTTGGATTTTCCTTACGAGCTTGGTTCAATTCATGTTCAATTACAACATATTTTCAACTCTATTAACGCTAACAAAATAGACTCTTGAGCACACATTAAGGCTCATAAACAAAGAGCCAATTATAGAAATTTTAACATAAATTGAAAAGAAATCTAATGCCAAAACTAAAAATATCCATATCAGCACCTATTTCATACAACCAATGAAAATCATCCACCAAGTTAAAATTAATATAAATTGAGTGCTTAAAACATGCTTTAATACCAAATGAATGAGTTGACATTCAACATGCGAAAGATATTTGGATCCTAAGCACTTTAACTATATCAATTTCAACCATTAAGCATGCATATTTATAATTTCTAGAAATTAAGGTTTAGGAAAACCAACCTTTTGTAGAATCCACAAATTGCTCCAATCTATTATTGAAATCTACTTTTTAACTTGTTGTAGACCACCACAAGATCTTCTCTACTCTTCTTTTGGCCTTGATCAGATGGTGGAATCCAAATTGAGAAGGATTTTGGTGAAGTTCTGGACTTGGAGAGAATTTTGAAGAAAGTGCAATTTTTCTTCAAAGAATGATTTTGCATGAACTTTTTAATCAAAATAAGAACATCTATTTATAGATTTATTGCATGCAATTTAATTTAATCACAAAATGATACTCAATTTTGCACTCAAATTAATTTATTAGGTGTAAACTAAATAGAAAATGTGGGATTATCCCACATTTTCATTTTTAAATAATGAAAATGTGGGATAATCCCACTTTCTATTATTTTATTTATTTATTTTAATTTAAACAAATTAATTTAAAAGAAAATTAGTTTTAAATTTGAATTTCACAAATTATAAATTCAGTCAAATTAATTTAAAATTAATTTATTAACGAATATTAAACTAATAAAATACCTAATTCAAATATAAATCCATATTCATATATATAATATTTAAATCATATTTAAATATTTTCAACTCTCCAAAAATCATTTAATTTGATAATGAAACATTAATTATATCGTATATAATATTCCAATCCCTAATCTAAATTTGAACTTTTCAAATTCTCTCAATACACTATTCAAAGGTTTAATCCATTTATGAACTTGTATAGGGATATGGACCTACAGATCATGAGCTCCAACAATCCGAGATTAATCGACTAAGCTCTTAACCAAATTAACCAACATTCGTTAAAGACATTCCACAAAAGCCCGGTAGCTACACTCTCCCCACTGTAGATATATTTCTATCTACTTGATTAAACCATGATCAGTAGGTCGATCCTTCACAGGTTTTTCGTATTTACAGCTGGGTCAAAACTATCGTTATACTCGTATAATACATTTTGCTCCTTAAGTCTCCACTGATCCACTAATGAACAATTGGTTTGTGGTCCTACCATTAAACCTAGTCCCTCTCAGTCATAGAGAGGGCGGGGCCCCTTGTTCAAGACTAGAAGTCAGTATGTAAGGAAACAATCTATCTATTAACCTTAAAATAGGGTAGGAGCGAACTTCATGTTGCAGAACTATGTCCCCGGCTATCTAAAGCTAAAATCTCTGTTATCCAACCAATGTAAAAGGAGCTATGAGTTTTCTGGGACATAGACAGTTTATTAATCAAAGAAGATGAAGTATACTTGCTTGAACGTAAAGTAAAAGTGAAAACCAAATCAGCAACAAACGAAGATGAAAGGAAACATAAACTTAATGGAATGAAAGTTAAAGACAGTTCTGGAATGGGATTGAAAAAGTGCAGAAACTAAAAAATTACATCTTAAAACTGTAACAGTCTAAACATGTTGAAGAATCTCACTACAATGTTTCCTAAATCAACCCGACTCGACCTTTGTCAAGGTGACTGGTGTCTTAACACTCTTAATTTAACAAGGAGAGTTGGTTCATGCCCTATTTATAGCTTCCAAATTCTAGGGTTAAATCTATTTTGGACAGTCAAATTGTGGTTCAATAAGGCCGAAATCTTCTAAGAAAACCTTTCCATATGTGAAGAAATCCATGCAACTATGCAATTTACCTCCATCTGCATAAAAGCACGAGAAATACAAGGATGAACTTCAAAAATAAAGAATCAAGACTACTCTAGCATGCCCACAAAGCTTCTTTTCCATTTCAACACGATTCATTAATTAAATATCCTAAAAGTATGCGAAAACAAAGCAATAACTTAGGTCCGATTTGGTGACTATTTGGTTTTGAGTTTTGGGTTTTTAAAAATTAAGCCTACTTAATCCACATTTCTTAGAATGACTTGCATATTTCGTAAGTACAATGGTTGAATTTTTAGCCAAATTTCAACAATAAAAACAACTTTTTGAAAGCTATTTTTTTAGGTCTCAAAATTTGGCTTGGTTGTTTTAAATCATTGGTAAAAAAATTAGATAACAAATGAAGAAATTTGGAGGTGAAAGTAATGTCCATAGACTTAATTTTCAAAGACAAAATAGTTACTAAATGAGACCTAAGATTTTAGAGTCAAATAAGTCTCACAATAGAGACTATCAATAATACTCACAAGTCATTAAATGCAACTAAAATGACTTCTTTTATAGTCATTTACTCATTTTTTATACAGCATGATCTTCTAAAGGTTTTCTATTAATTTCAGTCAAAATACTTCATTTTCTTAAAAGTAATTAGCATAAGCATATGTTTATCAACTAATAATAAGTTCATAAAGCTAAATAACTCTCAAAGAAAAGTTATCAACTACCAACAAGTAGTATATAATGGACAAAATCCAACTATTAAATCCCGCAGTGAACGAAGTACTAGTTCTAAATTTTAACAAGCAAAGACTTATCTAAAATTTGTGACAAAGGATCCGTGTGGATTAATTTAAGGAACAAGTGTTTTTCAAAAAACTCATTTTTATTTAAACATTTTTTTTTATAAAAGTAGTTGAAAATGCATTTCAAAAGCTATTTTGAGTGATCATCAAACCTCTAATTTTTTTCAAAATGACTTGTTTTTAAATTAAGCATTTAAAATGTATTCCAAACCTATCCTAAGGGTAATTAATTGACTTATAAACTGATTAGAAAGAGGGGTCCAAAATAGCTTCTGTCCACTAAGGAATTATTGAGCTCACAATTGCACCCACATAGTGTTGCTTAACAAAGCTTGAGCATATCCTGAGACACTACCCATATATGCCCAAACACAAAGAAATTATGTAGTATGCAATCAAGATGCACCAGCAACTTACCCTTTTTGACAATTAATTACATAGAGATTTCTATGCCTTATTAAAGTTTGATATATATAAACACACAACTTTAATGGTTTTATTGTTAGGAAAAAAATGTGGAGGACAAATATGAAAAATAAGAGATATATTTTTCATTCAACTAAGTATGCCTTTGTATAGGTTTACAAACATAACCATAGGAATGTCAATGGTTTAAAACTATAAATGTCATCAAATGCTCATAACTCACATAACTCCTATAACTCAAAAATCATTATTGGTTACAAAAAACTAAAAGTCACAAAATCCAAAAGTCACACAAAATGCCACAAATAAAGTTTAATAATGACAAACTTTTCAACACCGCTCCTTAAACTTGATTTGTTACACCAAGTAAACTCCTCATTTTGATAAAAGTCTCCAATTTGAGGGGCTTTATGAAAAATGTCTGCCGCTTGGTCTTGTAACTTGATATACTTGAGTTTTACTTCTTTCTTCGTAATGCAATCCCGAATGTAGTGAAAACGGGTATCAATATGCTTGCTCCTCCCATCAAATACTGGATTTTTGGCTAAGGCAATGACCGATTTGTTGTAAAAAAAAATCTCCATTGCACCTTCCATTTGAAACTGTTGAAATGTCTTGAATCTGTTTGCTGCCTTGAATCAATGTGCTTGCTCCTCCCTTGAACAACGTATATCTGTGTGTCGATTTTTCCTACTCTACGTTTCTTTTTGTGTTCTTTAATTGTCGATTTCGCAACAAACTGGTATCAGAGCCTTGTTAGGATTTTTTTCGAATTTCCCCATTTGTTCGACAATTGAAGATGTCTGGCATGAACATAAAGATCAAAAAATTTACCGGGAGGAACAGTTTTGGTTTATGGCAGATCAAGATGCGATCCCTGCTAAAGCTTTTGGTTGTACTGTCTACTATCATGTTAATGTGGGTAAATTAAAACCAAGAGCTAAAAAGGGTATATTTGTGGGTTTTGGGGTGGAGTTAAGGGATATAGAGTCTGGTCACCTTATAAGAATAGAGTCATACTTAGTAGAACTGTGATATTTGATGAAAATTCCATGCTTAACTCAATTGTAAAGTCTTTTGTGACATCTACTGATGTGGGAGAAAGTAGTAGTGTTGATAAACAAGTGGAGATGCAAAAGCAAACCATGGGGCGGTTCGTCCTATT
Organism: Benincasa hispida; assembly: GCF_009727055.1. Classification (NCBI taxonomy): domain Eukaryota; kingdom Viridiplantae; phylum Streptophyta; class Magnoliopsida; order Cucurbitales; family Cucurbitaceae; genus Benincasa; species Benincasa hispida. Next base: position 23,512,098 of record NC_052354.1, read on the forward strand.
CAGATATTCACGACCAAGAAATACTGGATTCTCTTTCGGGTAGGCCAATTCCGAAAGGAGAAGGAAGGCTGGAATGCCAACAGGCGCCTATTATTGAATTCACCCGACCCTATGTACCGTACAATTTTTTGAACGTCCAATGCCAAAGTCACTGAATGGGTAAGTCACCAATCCCTAAAACGGACTATGTAATGTACTTTATCTACTGGGTTACGGGTGGGTTACCAGAGGTTTCTATTGTACACTTTAGCTGTGAATGAATTACAACATCAAGGTAGAGAAGATCAACACATTACTATAGAAACTGATGTGCAACAAGAAATTAATGTGCCTAGAATGTCAAAAGTTGATTTGCCTGAGAATTCTAGATCACAAGTAGATCAACCAAGTATAGCTCGAGATAGAACTAGAAGAGTTGGTGTTGGACCTCCTGTGAGGTATGGTTTTGAAGATATTGTTACTTTTGCATTGCAGGTTGCTGAAGAGGTAGATCCTCATGAGCCATCCACCTATAGAGAAGCTATGTCATGTGGTGAGTCTGCTAAATGGCTTGATGCTATAGGGGATGAGATGGAATCTCTCGACAAAAATCAGACGTGGGAATTAGTTAAACGACCAAAGGAGACTAAATTGTCACTTGTAAATGGGTCTTCAAGAAAAAGGAGGGAATATCACCTTCAGAGGGCATTAAATATAAAGCTCGAGTTGTTGCTAGAGGATTCACACAAAGGGAAGGAGTTAATTATAATGCGCACTGGTGGGNCCCCGAAACCTATTCAGATTTTATATTCAGCATATTTATTTATTTTCAGTTATTTACGATTTTGACCCTAGGGCTTAGAGTGGTGTGATATATAAACTCTCTAACCTAGAGGCGCCGTTCTTGATGTAATTCTAAAAACATTCTCTCAAATAATATTGTTCTCCCTCTATCCGTGGACGTAGCTAACACATTGTTAGTGAACCACGTATATCTATTTGTCGATTTTCCCTACTCTACGTTCCTTTTTGTATTCTTTAATTGTCGATTTCGCAACGAACTAGTATCAAAGCCTTATTAGGGTTTTTTCGAATTTCTGCATTTGTTCTACAATTGAAGATGTCTTGGCATGAACGTAAAAGATCGACAAATTTACTGGGAGGAATAGTTTTGGTTTATGGCAGATCAAGATGTGATCCCTGCTAAAGCAGCAGGGGCTGTGGGTGCCGCTGACGGGTAAGTCAAAGAAGGCTGTCGTGGATGACGAAGAGTGGCAGGCTCTTGAGGAGAAGGCTCATTCGACGATCATGCTATGTTTGGCTGATGACATCATCATCGAGGTCGCAGATGAAGAAACTGCCGCTGGTCTTTGGTTGAAGTTGGAGAGTCTTTACATGACGAAATCTTTAACCAAGAAGTTGTTTTTGAAGAAATGTTTGTATCATCTACGTATGCAGAAAGGTACATCTCTACGAGACCATCTTGATCAATTAAATAAAATTTTATTAGATCTGCGTAATGTAAAGGTTAAGGTTGATGATGAGGATGCTGCCCTAATTCTGTTGACATCTTTTCCGCCGTCTTATGAGACTTTCGTTGACTCGTATATTGGAGGGAAAGAAACTCTGACCTTAGAAGATACAAAGTCCACGTTGCTTATGAGAGAGGACCGTCAGAATGCAGGAAGTTCAGTTACAGAAAGTCAGGCATCTGGGTTAGCTACTACATGAAGCAATGTACATAGGAATTCTGGTAAGCAGAAGTCGAATCAGAATAAAAGGTCTTCGAAGTCAAAGGGTTCTAGATCAGATGATATTTGTAACTACTGTAAAAAAAAAGAGGCATTGGAAAACCGAATGTCCTAAGATAAAAAGAAGGAAAAGAGTGACAAAAGGGAAGCATTTGCTTCTGTTGCACAAGTTGAGATTGATTCTGAAGAAGTCGAGATCGATTCTGAAGGAGATCTAGCTTTAGTTGTGAATAAACAGTCACATTCTGATGATGTGTGGGTTCTTGATTCTGAGGCATCTTATCATATATGCCCAAATAGAGAGTGGTTCTCAACCTATCAGCAAATAGATGGAGGGAACGTTAGCATGGCTAACGGTGTTGTATGCAAGATAGTTGGAATCGGTTCAGTCAAGATACGAACACATAATGGTGCCTTCTACACTTTAAAGAAGGTTAGGCACGTTCAGAGTTTGATATCCCTTAGTGTACTCGATAGAAGGGTTACAGTTTTGAAGGTAAAGGTAGAGCAACGTATGTCTATAAGGGTTCTGAGGTAGTTGTGAAAGGCATAAAGCGTGGAACACTGTATTTTCTATTAGATTCTACAATAACAGGTTATGTTGCTGTTGCATCGTCAGTCATTCACAAGGATGATATGACTCAGTTATGGCATATGAGATTTGGTCATATGAGTGAAAAAGGGATGCAAATTCTGTCAAAAAGAGATCCTTTTTGTGGGCATAAGGTGTGGGATTTTGAATTTTGTGAATATTGTGTATTTGGGAAGCTTCATCACTGCAAGTTTCCAAGAGGTGTTCATCGTACAAAAGGGACACTTGATTATATTCATTCAAACTGTTGGGGACCTTCCAAAGTTGAATCTATTGGAGGCAATAGGTATTTTTTGTCTATAATTTATGATTACTCAAGAATGACTTGGTTTTTTATGATGAAACATAAAAGTGAAGCCTTCAAGAATTTCAAGCAGTGGAAGATATTGATTGAAAATCAAACTGGGAAGAAGATCTAAAGGTTGTGAACTGATAATGGTCTGAGATTCTGTGGATCTGAATTTAATGAGTTCTGTAAAGATGAGGAGATTGTTCGCCATCATACTGTTAGGAATACTCCACAGCAAAATGGGGTTGCAGAATGTATGAATCAGATGTTGTTGGAGAGAGCAAGATGCATGCTCTCTAATGCAGGGTTGGCTAGAAAGTTTTGGACAGAAGCAGTGAATACATCATGTTATTTGATCAATCGTGGACCTCACACAGCTATTGATTGTAAAACACCTTATAAGGTGTGGTCTCGTAATCCTGCAAATTATTCTTTATTAAAAGTTTTTTGGTTTACTGTCTACTATCATGTTAATGATGGTAAATTAGAACCAAGAGCTAAAAAGGGTATATTTGTGGGTTTTGGGGATGGAGTTAAGGGATATAGAGTCTGGTCACCTTCTGAGAATAAAGTCATACTTAGTAGGACTGTGATATTTGATGAAAATTCCATGCTTAACTCAACTGTAAAGCCTTTTGTGACGTCTACTGATGTGGAAGAAAGTAGTAGTGTTGATAAACAGGTGGAGATGCAATTCACTTCAGTTGTGAATGAATTACAACATCAAGGTGGAGAAGATCAACACGTTACTATAGAAACTGATGTGCAACAAGAAATTAATGTGCCTAGAATGTCAGAAGTTGATTTTCCTGAGAATTCTAGATCACGAGTAGATCGACCAAGTATATCTCGTGATAAAACTAGAAGAGTTTGTGTTTGACCTCCTGTAAGCTATAGTTTTGAATATATGGTTACTTTTGCATTGCAGGTTGCAGAAGAGGTGGATCCTCATGAGCCATCTACTTATAGAGAAGCTATGTCATGTGGTGAGTCTGCTAAATGGCTTGCTGCTATGGGGGATGAGATGGAATCTCTTGACCAAAATCAGACGTGGGAATTAGTTAAACGACCAAAGGAGAGATAAATTGTCAATTATAAATGGGTCTTCAAGAAAAAGGAGGGAATATCACCTTCAGAGGACATTAAATATAAAGCTTGAGTTGTTGCTAGAAGGTTCACACAAAGGGAAGGAGTTGATTATAATGCACCCTGGTGGGGGTTCGGGGGCAACGCCCCCGAAACCTATTCAGATTTTATATTCAGTATATTTATTTATTTGCAGTTATTTACGATTTTGACCATAGNTGGGGGTTCGGGGGCAACGCCCCCGAAACCTATTCAGATTTTATATTCAGTATATTTATTTATTTGCAGTTATTTACGATTTTGACCCTAGGGCTTAAAGCAGTGCGATATATAAACTCTCTAACCTAGAGGCGTCGTTCTTGATGTAATTCTGAAAATGTTCTCTCAAATAATATTCTCCCTCTACCCGTGGATGTAGCTAACACACTGTTAGTGAACCACGTATATCTGTGTGTCAATTTTCTCTACTCTATGTTCCTTTTTGTGTTCTTTAATTGTCGATTTCGCAACAGAGACTTCAACTCCGTCACTAAGTTTCTTAGCCAAATTGCATGACATATACATGAAATTGCTGCGACGTACTCTGCCTCGCATGTTGATAATGTGACTAGGGGTTACTTTTTTAACATCCATGTGAACGTTGTTTCACTAATAAAAAACACAAACCCCCGTAGTGCTCTTTCGATCATCCAAGTCACTACTCCAATCACTATCACAATAACCAACAATATCAAAATTTCTAGAAGAGACATAGGAAAGACAATACCCAATCGTCCCTTTGATGTAGCGAAGTATCCTTTTTGCCATTTTGCAATGTGTTGCTGTCGGTTCCTCCATAAATCGACTAATAATTCAAACCGAATAAAGAATATCCGGTCTTGTACATGTCAAGTATCTCAAACTTCCAACCAAGCTTTTGAAATATGTAGAATTTACCTTCTCTCCTCTATCTTGCTTGGGGATTTTGACTCCACATTCCATTAGTGTTACAACTGGATTAGCATCATTCATATTGAACTTCTTGAGCACTTCTTTAGCATAGCCCTCTTGGGATATAAAAATCCTATCTTCATCTTGTTTGACCTCAATCCCAAGATAGTAACTCATGAGACCAATGTCCGTCATTTCAAACTCCTTTGTCGTCTCTCTTTTGAACTCATCAAACATGCTAGGACTGTTTCCGGTAAATACTAAATCATCAACATATAAACAAATGATTAGTATGCTTCACCTTTCATTTTGATGTAGAGGGCATGCTCATAAGGACACTTCATATTCTTCTTCTCTTGAAAGTACTTGTCAATCTTCGAATTCCATGCTCTTGGTGCTTACTTTAAACCATAAAGTGCCTTCTTCAATTGAAGCACTTTATCTTTTTCACCCTTGACTTCATAACCCAATGGTTGTTCCACATAGACCTCTTCCTCAAGAATTCCATTCAAAAATGCCGATTCGACATCCATTTGATGTATCTTCCAATGATTATGGGTTGCCAAAGCAATAACCAAACGAATAGTTTCAAGGCGAACAACAGGGGCAAATACCTCATCATAGTCGATGTCATGTCATTGGCTATACCCTTTCATCACTAGTCTCGCATTGTGCCTCTCAACATCACCATTGACTTTTCTCTTTTTCTTGTATACCCACTTCACTCCGATCGGTTTGTGCCCTTTTGGAAGCTTGGTCAACTCCTATATGTCATTTTTCTCTATTGTTCGAATTTCTTCATCCATTGCATCCTTCCATTTCTTGCTTGCAATGGCTTCTTGGAAACTAATAGGCTCACAATCACCAAAAAGACTATAGAGAATTATGTCATTTTTATTTTCATTTACCTCGTTAAATTCCTGTAGACTTTGAGTTCCTCTTGGGCCAATTTCGTTCTCCGAATCGCTGGATGAACCTTCAGATGATGATTGATCGGTCGAATGAGGTGGCACTGGAATGGGCAAACCTTCACCGATTTCATCCCTGGTTGGCTCATTTTCATCGTCTTCTTAAAAATATGGAAGGAAATAATACTCCTCCTCTTATATAGTCCAATCCCAAGAGGCCCTCATCAAAAACAATATCATGACTAATCATTACCTTCCCATTCAAAGGATTGTAAAGACGATAACCCTTTGAACATGCATCATAGCCAATGAAGATGAGTTTCTCGCTTCGATCATCGAGCTTGGTCCTTTTTTCTTCCGACACATGAGCATATGTAACACTCTCAAACACCTTGAAGTGACCAATCCCGGGCTTTCTTCCGTTCCATGCTTCTTAAGGCGTCTTGTCAAGCACCCTTTTGGTTGGTGCTCGATTTGTCAAATAAACCGCACAAGCTATGGCCTCTGCCCAAAATTCCCTTGGCATCTTCTTTTTCTTTAGCATGCTTCTTGCCATGTTCAAGATTGTTCGATTCTTCCTCTCCACCACGCCATTTTGTTGCAGTGTCCTTGAGACTGTTAATGGACGTCAGATGCCTTTTTCATCACAAAATTGTTTGAACTCATTTGATGTGAATCCACCACCTCGATCGGTTCTTATGGCCTTGATTGTAAAGTTTCTTTCATTCTCTACATGTGCCTTAAATTTCTTGAAAATTTCAAATACTTCTGATTTTTCCTTCAAAAAGTACACCCATGTTTTTCTAGAAAAATTATCAATAAAGAAAAGGAAATATTTACTTTTACCATATGACTCTGGTTTGATCATTCCATACACATCGGCATGGATGAGTTCTAAAGACATCTTTTCTCTTGTCATAGACTCCTTCAGAAAACTACTTCGATGATGTTCGCCAAGCAAACACCCTTTACACACTTGGTTTGGCTTGTGAATGTGTGGTAAACCTCGCACCATCTTCTTCTTCGACAAATCTTCTAGACTTCCAAAATTGAGGTGCCCGAAGCATAGATGCCATAGCCAAGAGAGATCTTCATAACACTTCTTCAAGCATTTTGGAACATCATTAATAGCAGGAAACATTCGGTTTTTGGTCATGGAGACTTTAGCAATAAGTCTCTCATAATTATCCCTCAAATATAAACAATTGTTTTTTATTTGAACTTCAAAACCTTTTTCTAACAATTGTCCTACACTCAATATATTATTTTTTACATTGGGAATGTAATTAACATTTGTGATATATTGAATTTCTCCATTTTTTAACCGAATGAGAATTTTACCTATTCCTTTGATGGCGGCCAAAGAATTGTCTCCAAAGACAATATTACCTTTCTCCATCTCGTTCAACTCCACAAACATCTCGTGTTTTCCACAGATGTGATTCGAGGCTCCTGTGTCAAGATACCACATACTATCTTGACTCTTTTCTTCTCCCTTTGAAACTATAAATAAGGTTCCATTCTCCTCTACATAATTGGATTGCCTTTGATGGGCTTTTGACGTGCTAGCGGTTGATCGGTGCTGATGCTTTCGATCAATCGACTCTGTTTGAGATGAGTAACACTCATTCGCTTAATGTCCATATTTGTTACAATTATAACATTTTACCTGAGATTTATCTCTCCCGGACCTTCCACCACGTCTTCCATGACATCGACCTCCTCTTCCTTTTGAGTATTCCGACGAGTTTTAAGAAACATCGGTGTTGGCTTCACCTCTTCCACCATGGCCTCAACCACCACGACCTCTTCCAGTTTTCTCCATCCTCTTTTTCTTTTTCTCCTCATAGGCTTGTAACGAGCCTATAAATTGTTCAATTGTCATGTTCTCGAGAACCTGTGTCCCCTCAATCGTCGGGGCGATAATCTCGAACTTTGTATTTAGGCTTCGTAGAACCTTCTCCATGACACGAACATCGATGATTTCTTCACCATTCCTTCTCAATTAGTTGACGAAAACCATTACTTTTGTATGATATTCCGCTACCACGTAAGGTTTGCAACCGTACCTTTTTCACACGATCGGTTCCTCTATGAGTGGATTGGAGCTTGTCCCATGCCGCCTTTGACGTCTCTGCATTGGCGATGGTCTCAAACATATCTTCGTCCACCGATTGATACAAGATATAAAGAGCCTTCTTGTCCTTCTTTCTTGTCTCCTTTAGCGCATCTTTTTGCGTTTGATCGGCCCTAGCTTCTGCCTCTTGGAAACCGTTCTCCACGATCTCCCCCACGTCTCGTGCTCCTAGTAATGCTTTAATCTTGATGCTCCAATTGTCATAATTGAGCTTGGTAAGCATTTGTAGTTGAAGTGAACCTATCCCACCATTGGCCATTTTTTTCTCAATATTTTCTACTAGCTCTGATACCATTATGTTAGAAAAAAAACGTGGAGGACAAATATGAAAAATGAGAGATATATTTTCTATTCAACTAAGTATGACTTTATGTAGGCTTACAAACATAACCATAGGAATGTCAATGGTTTAAAACTATAAATGTCATCAAATGCTCATAACTCACATACTCCTATAACTCAAAAATAACTATTGGTTACAAAAACTAAAAGTTACAAAATCCAAAAGTCACACTAAATACCACATATAAAGTTTAATAATGACAAACTTTTCAACATTTATATGCTTTTCTTTATTTCTAGAGTAAAATACAAAGTCCTATGTTTATGTGTTTTTCTGACATTACTTCTATGAAAACCATTTATTACCCAACTTTTTTGTTATTTCAATCAATATAATATGTTGAATTGAGTGATTAAGTTAGATTAATACTAAGAAAGAAACAGAATCAAAGTAAACAATGCTAAGTGTTGAGTAAACAAGTAAGACACAAGGACTGTCTTCCTATTTGATAATCCCAAAAAAGGATATCCAATCCTCCCTCCACCTATCAAATAAAATTTATAAACTTTGGACTCAAACTAACACAGTAATAATAGTTGGCGGAGTTGATTGACAAGCACAACTATATGCGTCGAGTTTAGTATAGTAAAAATGGTTGTAAAACCGAGTATCGTTCTCTTAGAATTAACTATCTAATCCTCCTAGCTATAAGAAAATTGTCATAACATTATTTAGGGATTTGTCACTTGATGGTGGTTTGCAAACATAAAAATGAATAAAACAGTAAATGATTGACTAAAAAATTCACTAATTAAAACGTTCTAGGGTACCAATTTCATTCAACAAAGTCGTAGATTAAAAATATTTTTTTCAATCAATTCAATTATTCACTTACACCTATAAATATATTATTTAAATTTCTTCTCTCGAGCTCAATCCTTTCTAATGTGTAAAAGCCAACTTTATTTTTAAGCAATCAAACTATAAGACACAAGATTAAGACTCTTCGTATTAGCCTTAAACGTTATCTTGTCACTCCAGCAAAAAAAAAAAATAATTATTATCTTGTCACTCTCATACACAATTTAATGTCTGCTTAACATGCTAGTTCAAGTTTTAAATTTTCTCTCTCGAACAGAATTAAAAATTCAATCTAAATCAAATAGTGATCCAGCATTTTAAATGGTAAAGGCCAAAGATGAAAAAAAGTAAAAGACATTTAATTGATTAAACTAAGTAAGAACAATCCACAATCAAAGTTAAAATTAATCCACCCCTAGGACTATGAAAATTCCAATCACTCATGGTCAATACAATTGTTCTAAACATGGTGTACAGATTATGTAAAGAAAACAAATAAAGGAAGAAGAGATTATCCGTTGATCACGATCTATCCTCGGCATCGTACTTCACATAATTGTCTCGATCTCCTCCACTTAGTCTTTGAAGGAATCAAATTTCTCAACAGAAGCATGTAGATTTGTATCTTTGAAATTCATTTTAGAAACCACATAAAAATAGTGTAAAAAACAAAAACATACATGTGTAAACATAGTAATAAGCATGTGTTCAAGGAGAAGGAAATACCACTGTGAAGATTTCTTCAACACAAACCCTCTCCTTTGTCATGAAGTCATGAATATTGGAACTTCTCTCGAACTCCCGAACGGCGAAACTTCTTCTAGGACTCATGAATGTGTAGGAAGACACCACCACTCAGTTTTCTTGCTATTTTCTAGACAAGGATCAAGGATTCTGGGATCCTTAATTTGATAGGGAAAGTTTTTGTAAGAGATAACTTCTGTATGAGAGAGAAGAAATTTTGTAGAGAAAAATTCTCTTTTTTCTATGATGTGTTCGAATGGACAAAAACCAACAAAAATTCTTCTCCTTCTTTTCCTTTTATAGGAGAGTAAGAGTTGGTTGGAGAGGGAGTTACAACTCCCCTCACTAACTCATGATAACTCCTAATGGGAGTTATATTATTTTTTAATAATATATATTAAATCAAATTTAATATATATACTTAATGCAATTAATAGATTAATAAATTAAATATCACATATTTTTTCATTTGAATCATATTCAAATAATATTCACTCCCATAATCTTTAGTTTAATATGCACATTATTCGTATTGATTTTAACATATAGTTTTATATGAATCTCATTCATATAATTTATATTTGAATCTTATTCAAATATTTATCTATGATAAAGTATAATTTTGAATATTATTCAAAATTAACTTTATTTTATAATGTATCCACATACATTATATTAATTGAATCTTATGCAATTAATTTCCTTATTTAATCTAAACAATTCAAATTAACCCAAAATTAATTGATTCTTGTTTTATCCTACGTGAGCCAGCAAGGGGACTAATGGACCTAAAAATTAGAAGCTCCAATGATACAAGATTAATTAATTAAACTCTTTAATTAAATTAATCGACATTCATTAACTGCAGGTCTCTCCACTAAAGACCCACAACTACACTCTTCGCACTGTAGATATATTTCTGTGTCCATGGATATAAGTAATCAACAGTATGTCGAGCGTTCATGAATTGCTCGTAATTACAGTTGTATCAAATTACCATTTTACTCCTATAATTACATCTAACTTTTTAAGTACCACTGATCCCTTTAATGACCAAATAGTTTAGTCCAACTATAAACTAATTCTTTTTGGGCTAGTGAGAGGGTTAGACGTTATTGTTCATGATCCAAAATTAGCTATCGAGGGAAAAATTCATCTACTTACCCTTGAAGATGGGAAGGGGGGAATTCCATCTTGTATAGCTATATTCCCAGCTTCCTACTCGGACAAATCCCTAAAATGGTAGGCATATCGAGTCAGCGAATTCGACTACTCTCACCCATACAAATCATTGGACTGCCCTCATAGATAGGAGTTCATAACTCACTAAAGATTAAGGTCGAGTTAACTATGGTCATCCTATGAAATGGTATTCTCTTCAACTAACGGCGTTATAAAGAAAGACTAGTCATTTTGTAGTCTAGTCTTATACAAACTCTTTGTATAGGATACCTCCACTCACATAACACATGAACAATTAGAATCAAATTGTTTGTAACACTCTACAACTCTTGTAACAATTACAAAGTGAGCCATATTCATAATGTCATCAGGATAAGGCATCCAACCTTATCCATATACTGCAGACTATTTAGGTTATTACTTAAACATAATCTACTTGTATGTCAACCATACATATTTAAGTTACATAAAATAAGATTGAATCTTATTTTATTAGATTGAGTTAATAAAATCTAGATGTCAAATAAAATAACACCTTATTTTATTAAATAAATAATTCGAATACAATTTACAAACTACGAGAACCACGAGATTTAGGGCATCAACCCCAACAATCTCCCACTTGTCCTTAATCTAGTAGGGTATATAATACAAAGTACAAAAAAAGTAAAGTACACAATACAATTAAGTAGCGCATACACTATATCCAGTAACATCTTATCCTGTAGTGTTGTAAACTATCTTTATGACCTCTCCATAATTCCAAAGGAGTTTCATAAACACTTTTGAATGGAACATTGTTCAAAATGTACACGATAGTCATTACTATATAACCCCTAACCGAATCAGGTAATTGAACATAACCCATCATAGACCGAACCATGTCTAATAGGGTTCTATTTCTCCATTCTAATACATCATTTTGCTGAAGTGTACCAGGTGCTGAGAGTTGGGTTGTGATTCCATGTTCTATCAAATAGTTCTACCTCAATTTGATCAAAGTGTTTTTAATGGTTTTACGTGATAAATTTTCAACTTAAGCCTTATACTCTTTGAATGTTTCAAGAGCTTTAGATTTGTCTTGCATTAGGTAAATATACTCATACCTTGAATAATCACCTATAAAATAGACGAAGTATTCATACCCTCCTCTTGTTTTAAGATATATGGGAGAACAAAGGTCTGAATGTAAAAGTTTTAACGGCACTTTGGTGCTATAACCTTTCCCAGTAAAAGGTCTTTTGGTCAACTTGTCTTTAAGACAAGATTCACATGCAGGTAAAAAGTTTTCTTTTAACTCGCTTAGAAATCCACTCCTAATCAACCTCTCAATCCTATTGAGATTTATGTAACCTCACCTTAAATGCCAAAGATGGACATTTTCTTTAGGAGAAATATTTTGCCTTTTTGTGTTGAGTTGTTGCAGTTCTAAATATTTTAGTATTTAGAAGCACCTTAGATGCTAAAGGCCTTAGCATATACAAATTACTCTAAATTTATAGAAAAAATTGTTGAGATTGGTGTCCTAAATCTCTTATATTCTCGTAGTTAGTAGACTTCTGTAAACAAATTGTCATTAAAAAATAATTGTTATTATATATGTGCATTAGCTCAATCCAATAAACTAAGATCCTTGGTTATTTTATGTAACTTAAACATGTATGTGGAGACATACGGGTGGATCATGTTTAAATAATAACCTAAATGGCTTGTAGTAGATGGATAAGGTTGTGTACCTTATCCTAATGACACTATGGATAAGGTTCCCTTTGTAGTTGTTACAACTGTCGTAAAGTGCTACACATGATTTAATCCTAATCATTTTTGTGGAGACATGTGAGTGGGGGTATCCTATTGAAGGAAAGCTAAATAGACATCCTTTGAGCAGCGAAAGTGGATCGTTCCAAATCCCATTGAGAAAGAACACACAATTACAGTCTAAACGGAAACGAACAAATTATGCATAATTAGAAATTATAGCATGCTATTTAATAAGAAGATACAAGGGATAGAGTATGCAAACCTTTGAAGAACCTTTCTTCACGTATCCCTCAATCGATCTCCAATGCGTCCAAAGAAGCACACGAATGCAATTAACATAACACGATTTCAACGAACGTCTGAATGAGCCTCAATCCCAACTGAGTCCAACTCGATCCTCGAACAGAACAAGAACACCACCACAATAGTTACCTTGGTATTCTCGATGTGAGAAATCGGAAGTTGTGGGCGCTGTATGATTTTGGATTGAGGAAAGCAGAAGGTAGACGATTGAGTAAGTGGGAGATGAAGACTGTCTATCATATAGACGAAATACTCAATTTTTTAGAAGATGAATCCTATCGTATAGACTTTACTACTCGATTGTGTAGCAACAAGTAAACGAGTAACTATCGTATAGTCAGCTCGATCTTGTATGCTTTCTATGTTATCGCTTAGTAAAACCTTTTTACTTGGTAGCCTTTTTCATGAGATTATTCCGAATGAATCATCATCACAAATTTTGGAAAACCATTTTCCTTTTTATCTCACAGTTATCATAAAACAACCAATAACCTTCCACTCAATTCGGTTATTAGAGAAAATGAATATTAAATTATCATATAATTAATATGTTATAAATAAATATAATAACCAACTTATCATATTATATTTATAGCCTATAGTTTTAATATTTCATCATATGAAACATATAAACCATAGTTCTTTTTCTATTTTATGGTATTTAATATAAATCATATTTATTTAATTCTTCCAATTTATGTATCTAATACATCATATCAATTATATCACATATAATTCAATTCTCTCTTGTTAATTTGAACACTTCAAATTAACCCAAAATCTTATTCTCAACTTGAACCCATTGAGCTACCAAATGGGACCTCATAGACTTGTAGCTTGAAGCTCCAATAGTCCGTGAATAACTGATTAAACTCTTTAATCACAAGATCCACCATCTGTTAACTGTTGGTCACTCCACTAAAGGCTGAAAGTTGCACTCTTCACACTATAGATATATTTTTGTGTCTATATGATCAATCAACAGTGTGATGACTCTTCACAATGTCATAGTCCTTAAGTACAGTTGGGCCAATTTACCGTTTGCCCTATATTTCATCTAACTCCTTAAGTACCACTGATTCCTCTAATGAACAATGTCATAGTCCTACTATGACTGAGTTCTCTCTTCCCAAGAGAGGGTGTGGCCACTATGTTCAAGACCCAGAATCAGCTCTTAAGGGAACAATTTATCCTACGTTAGGCTGCTTCGAGGACACAAGGAGTGGAATTCCGTCTTGTGCAACT
>NC_052354.1:23529815-23550455 GCF_009727055.1 Benincasa hispida
TGTTCTTCACTACGGTCCAATGACCCTGGCCTGGGTTAGACTGGTACCTACTGACTATGCCCATAGCGTAGCAGATGTCTAGATGAGTACAAAGCATCGCGTACATCAAACTGCCAATGGTAGATGCATATGGGACCCGTCTCATCTTCTCATCCTCTTGAGGCTCTTAGGACACATTTCCTTAGACAAAGTGACTCCATGCCTGAACGGCAGTACACCCCTCTTAGAGTCCTGCATCGAGTACTTGAGTAACATCTTGTCAATGTACTATGCCTGAGACAGTGCTAGCACTTTGTTCTTACGATCTTGAAAAATCTGGATCCCTAGAACAAACTGAACCTCTCCCAAATCTTTCATTTGGAATTGGGTCACTAGCCAGTTCTTAACTGTAGTCAGTAGACCTACATCATTCCCAATGAGTAGGATATCATCTACGTACAACACTAAGAAGACTATTGAAGCATTGATGATCTTCTTGTAGGCACAAGTTTCATCAACGTTTTGGTCAAAGCCATACGACTTGATCGCATCATCAAATCGTATATTCCAAGATCTAGACGCCTGTTTCAATCCATAAATGGACCGATTCAGTTTGCAAACATTTTGCTCTTGACCTTGGGCTATGAATCCCTCGGGTTGCACCATGTAAATGGTCCCCTCAAGATTTTCATTCAAAAAGGCCGTCTTGACTTCCAATTGCCAGATCTCATAATTATAATAAGTTACAATGGACAGGAGGATACGAATCGACTTTAACATGGCAACAGGCGAGAAAGTCTCCTCATAGTCGACTCCCTCTACCTGGGTATAACCCTTTGCCACAAGTCGAGGCTTGAAGGTTTATACCTTCCCATCAGCACCCCGTTTGCGCTTGTAGATCCATTTACAACCTATAGGGCAAACCCCGTTAGGCTGATCTACAAGATCCCATACTAAGTTGAAGTACATCGACTCCATCTCGAGATCTATGGCCTTGACCCATTCATCTCGGTCAACATACTCCATTGCCTTCTTATAAGACAAAGGATCTTCAACGTCGCCATCTTCTACCATAAAGGATTTTCGTGAAACCCAGATAGCGAACGGGTGGGTTTTCAACCCTTCTACTATGTCGAGGTTCCTTCAACTATTGAGGTGGAACTGACCTTCTACCTCTCCTTACTTTTCAGTAAAGATTGATATGTCTGCAACTCGTTGAGGAGAGTTGTAAGGTTATACTTCACTTTGTTAAGAATCACATTATAAACAAAGTGCAAGAAGCTCTCCAAAAAAGAATGCAGGATTATGCGAACCTGGCTGCCCTCATCGATGGTAGACCCATTCAACTCCGCCACATTGAAGTGGACCATCATGTTTAGCACATGTTCACGAACAGAGGTGCCTTCTTGCATTTTGGAGTTGAATATGTATTTAAGAGCCTCATGCATAAGTTGTTCAGACGGTTGTCCAAACATCCCCTGCAGGGACTCCATGATCTCACGACCTAAGACTATAGGCTCATGCTTCTTGGCCAAGACGTTAGAAATACTTGCCAAGATATAGGCTTGGGCCTTCTCATTCGCCCTTGTCCATTGCTCGTATGCCTCCCGAACATTTCGAGCAACATTGGAGCTAGAATAGGAGGACAAGCCTCCGTGAGTGTGATAACGGACAGATATGCATGTTATCATAGTGCTAAATCCTTAAACAATGTTTGATTGTGTTGATGAAATATGTTAAATTGCGCCCATTAAGCATAAATTATATAATATTGTGGTCGCTTGCGTCCAATGCATTAGAGCAGTTGATCTTTATATTTTTGTGCAGAATAATGCGTTAACGCAATGCAAAGAATGCGATCATAGAAATATATTGGTCAAGCACAACTTCACCGCAAGACTTTGCGTTGATCGTGCTCGCAAACATTCACCCAAGAAGAGTCACTGCAACATGGCGGATGCATCCGGACGAAAGGACAATTAAGTTCAGTGGGACAGAAAGCTGACGACAATCGGATCCAAATTAAGTTGACAGTCGATAACGGTCACAAAGCACATCCATTTTTATCGGTGACAATTATCCGACGCATCAGTCAGGAATTAAAGCTGTCCCATCTACACAACCAGGAGAGAGAAGCCGCCTTTCACCTTTGATGCCCTATAAATACCAAGTGCATTCTTCAGAGAAGGGGTTAAGTAGTCGATTACCTCACCACCAGTACAAGTTCATACCTCTGTTCATAGCTTTCTTTCCCATTTTTACAGCGGAGCAAGAGAAGAGTGGTGATGCTGGAGATTGTCCAAGGCAGCTCGAGAGAGAACCTTAGGGCTTAAGAGTAGAGAGAGGGCTGACTCTCGCGAAAGCGAGAATATCTTGAGAGCATGAGTAGAAACAGTGTAACGCCTAGCAGCAAGAAATTGCTCCAGGATTTTTACTATACTTGCATTTTTATTCTGTACTTCATCTTATATCTATTCAGTGGAAGTTCTCTTTCTACATCTGCTCACTCTCTTAATATGCATGAGTAGCTAAACTAGTTGAATGGGTTGAGAGGAACTTAGCTAACATGATCTAGGAAGTTCATTGCTTGCGATTGTCTTATTTAATGTCGTGCAAAATACCCCTTTAGAGTTACTCGAGAGAGAATCTAAAGAAAGAACCTAATGTCTCGAGAGAGCTAGGTTAGAATCTGAACTCGAAAGAGTAAGATTAGGCTTGCATAAACAAGAGATAGGGACTTAGAGATAAGCTCTGTTTGTCAACTTGCATCGCATGCATCCTAGGAATAGGAATGATATTATGTGGTCGCATATATGTATAAATGTCATGTTGTCATCACATACATAGAGATAGAGGTTTATGTGTAAACCCTATAGATTCATCGCATATTTATCGCATGCGTTCTAGCCTTAGAAGTCGTGGCATTCACATCGAGAGGTGGTTTACTATTGTATGCATGTTGCATGATCACAAGGCATGAACACATCCTAGGGAGTGTTAGCCGAAACCCTTCTCAACCCGTTCACCGCATACTCATCGTATTTCTCGTTTACCAACTCTTTTCGAACTCTGTCGCATTCGTTATTATTTTCATTAACGAAACAACAACCCAACACTTATTTATTCAACTGGTTATCGCAAGTTTTCATAAAAATCTCCAACGCAACTATTTTCACAAGTCCCTGTGTTTGACCCTGGACTTACTAGGAAACTCAGAGGAATTTACACTGGGATTCTTCTGGGGAAACTTGAGTACACAACGCAATCCACCAACACATATCATCCATAATTTCCATTTCATAAAATTTAAGCATCAAGTTTTTGGCGTCGTTGCCAGGGACTTCGGCAAAATAGTTGTTAACAATAATTTTTGTGATTTCTTTGCAGAACTCTCAATCTCTGGCGAACTACGACCNAATAGTTGTTAACAATAATTTTTGTGATTTCTTTGCAGAACTCTCAATCTCTGGCGAACTACGACCCGGAGATTGAGAGAACATTTTGAAGGAGACTAAAAGACCGCCAACAGCAGCCACAATCCGATAAAGAAGAGATGGCGGAGCAGATTGCCTGACGAACAGCAGCCACAATCCGATAAAGAACAGCAGCCACAATCCGATAAAGAAGAGAACGCAAGACGAAGAAAGCTTATTACCAATTTTGAACAAGATATAGACGAATCGCTCAGCGATGCTTGGGCGAGGTTTAAAAGGTTGGTTCGAGACTGCCCGCATAATGGGCTACCAGATTGCCTGCAAATGGAAATTTTCTACCACGGTTTGAATTCTGCTTCGTAGACCGCTGCCAATGCGGTAACAGCTAGTGGTCTGCTTGACAAGACTTATGATGAGGCGAAGAATAACCTGGACCGCATTTCCAAGAATCATGAAGACTGGAGGAAAAGTGACCAGAGATTAAGACTCAAGGATTCTGATGCAAATAATGGTGTTATTGTCTCATTGCAAAACCAAATGACCGCAACGATGAATTTGATTCAAGGAATGAAGATCAGCAGCCCAACACTGCAAAATGGGCAGATTAACAAAATAAGTCAAAACACCGCAAGGTATGCGACTTGTGGTGATAGGCATGCGATGGAGGATTGCCCGCAAAATCCACAATTTGTATATTTTGTAAAGAATAACCCCTTTTCAAATACCTACAACCTCGGGCGGAAAAACCATCCCAATTTTTCTTGGAAGAATCAATGACAAAATTTTCAATCTGTGGTGCAAAAAAAAGGGACACCAGGATTCTTTCAACACAATAACAGTCAGCAAAGCAACCAAGCAATTAGCTCGCAACAACCAACGCAATCTTCTTCTCTAGAAAGCCTATTGAAGCAATATATAGAGAAAAACGAGACAGTTCTTCAAAGTCAGGCTACGTCCATCCGCAACCTCGAATTGCAAATGGGCCAGATTGCGAGTGAGCTGAAAAGTAGACCACAAGGGGCATTGCCAAGTTCAACTGAGCTTCCACGCAACCTAGAGGGATCAGATAAGGAGCAATGTCAGGTTGTGATATTGCGCAGTGGAAAGACTGTGGAGGGAGAAAAGAAGGATCAGAGTAGAAGAACTTCCATCGCAACTGAACCCGAGATTGAGGTAACGCAAGAAGAAGAAAGAGAGAATGAAGCAATGGAACCTGAGGCTGCGTCGACCTCAAAGTTAAATGAAACAGGAACCGTCAAAGTTCAGTTACCACCTTTCCCTCAGAGGTTAAGAAAGATGAAAAACGAAGAGGTACAGTACCAATGCTTCTTATCTATGTTAAAACAATTACATGTTAACATTCCTTTCAGTGAAGCGATTAAGGAAATGCCTACCTATGCCAAGTTTCAGAAGGACATGGTAACTAAGAAGAGAGGCGCTGGAAAATTTGCCACGGTGGCACTAACGCAAAGTTGCAAATCTATTATCCCACCGAAGATGAGCGATCCTGGGAGCTTCACTATTCCTTACTCCATAGGAGGACTCTATATTCGGCAATCCTTGTATGACTTGGGGGCCAGCATAAATTAAATATGGGGCAACTTGTGTCCACATCCGTGACTCTCCAATTGACCGACAGATCTCTAGTTCATCCAGAGGGTTAGGTGAAGGATGTGCTGATCACGATTGACAAATTTATTTTGCCAGTTGACTTCATCATCCTGGATTATGAGGCGGATAAAGAGGTGCCCATCATTTTGGAACGACCTTTCCTATCAATGGGTCGTGATCAAATTGATGTGCACAAGGGAGAAATCACTTTGAGCATAAACGGATAGAAGCTCAAATTTAACATAATTCGTGCCATGAAATTTCCTGATGAGGAAGACCTGTCAGATTCTGAAGATGACCTGAATTTGATTGAAGAAGAAAAGTCTGATGAAGAGTGTGAAGAAGAGGATGCCAACGCATTCGTAGCTGCCTGCAATGCGATCGTAGCAAAAACAAACAAAGAAGAAAGATTGATCGCAACGCAAGAAGAAGAGTCGAAAGAAGAAAGAAAAATAACGCAACCTTCTCTCATGGAACCACCAACACTTAAATTGAAAACCCTACCAACACATTTGAAGTACGCATTCCTGGGGTAGAATGAGAAGCTGCCAGTGATAATAACCTCCACACTTAATGAAGATCAAGAGAATGTGTTGATGAGCATTCTCAAAAAGCATGTGCGAGCAATCGGCTGGACGCTCGCTGATATCAGAGGAATTAACCCCGCGTACTGCATGCACCACATTCGTCTTGAGGACGAACACAAAGCAACCATTGAAAATCAATGCAGACTTAACCCTACGATGAAGGAGGTCGTCAAAAAAGAGATTATCAAGTGGCTGGATGGGGGCATTATCTATCCCATTACCGATAGCACATGAGTCAGCCCCGTGTAATGTGTGCCAAAGAAGGGAGGAATGACAGTAGTTCTAAATGAGAACAATGCACTAATATCGCAAAGGACCATCACTAGATAGCGCATCTGCATGGACTACCGCAAATTGAATGCAGCCACAAAGAAACATCACTTCCCTTTGTCATTCATCGATCAAATGCTGGACAGATTAGCAGGGAACGATTTTTATGGCCTTTTGAGGAATTAAAACCGGGTATAATCAGATCATGATAGCTTTTGAAGACCAAGAAAAGATCACATTCACCTGCCCATATGAGACATTTGCTTTTCGCCGCATGTCTTTTGGCCTCTGCAATGCGCCAAGCACATTCTAGAGGTGCATGATGGTGATCTTTTCAGATTATCTCGAGGACTCAGTAGAAATATTTATGGATGACTTCTCCGTTTATGGGAACACTTAAAGTCTACCTGTCCAATTTGGAGAAAATTCTGAAAAAGATGTGAAGAGACGAACCTGGTGCTCAATTGAGAAAGTTGTCACTTCATGGTGAAGGAGAGAATAGTGTTGGGACACAAGGTCTCCCAAGAAGGGTTGGAGGTGGACAAAGCAAAGATTGATGCAATTGAAAAGCTTCCACCTCCAACCATCATGAAGGTTGTGCGAAGCTTCTTGAGGCATTCCAGATTCTATAGACGATTTGTCAAGGACTTTTCTAAAATAGCAAGACCACTGAATGTGTTGTTAGAGGCAGACAAAAAGTTTGAATTTGACAACAATTGCCTCAACGCATTCAAAATTTTAAAAGATTCATTGATTACCGCACCCGTCTTCATTGCGCCAGATTGGGCACTCCCATTCGAACTCATGTGCGACGCAAGCGGGTATGCGATGGGAGCTGCATTAGCACAAAATTAGAAAACTATTTTGCACCCCATCGCATATGCGAGTAAAACTCTGAACCTTGCTCAACTTAATTATACCACCACTAAAAAAGAGCTCCTCGCGGTGATTTTTACGTTGGAAAAATTCCGGGCATATCTATTGGGAACCAAGGTACTCATTCACATTGATCTCTCAGCAATCAAATATTTGATGACAAAGAAGGACACAAAGCCAAGGTTAATCAGATGGGTTCTCCCCTTCAAGAATTTGATATCGAGATAATTGATCGGAAGGGAACAGAGAATCAAGTTGCGGATCACTTGTCCAGATTAGAAAATCTTGAGGTTAACTGCAATGAATCTGAAGTGAGTGCCGTGTTCCCGGACGAGCAGCTGTTTCGCATAGAAGGACTTCCCTGGTATGCGGACATCATGAATTATTTGGTTTGTGAACAATTTTCTGAAGATTACCCCTACCATCAACAGAAGAAGCTCAAGAATGAATGCAGACACTATTATTGGGATGAGCCGAATCTGTATAAATGAGGTGCATACCAAATCATTCGATTATGTGTCCTAGATGTCGCTCAACAATGCATATTTTCGTAGTGCCACGATTCGCCATATAGAGGGCACTTTAGAGGACAACATACTGTAGCCAAAGTTTTACAAAGTGGATTCTTCTGGCCTTCATTATTTAAGGATGCTGCTGACTACACAATGAAATGTGATCGGTGTCAACGTACTGACAACATTTCATGGAAGAATGCAATGCCAATTAATACTATCTTGAAGATGGAACTATTTGACGTATGGGGGATTGATTTCATGGGACCATTCCCTCATTCAAACGGTAAGCACTATATTCTATTAGTCGTTGACTATGACTCCAAGTGGGTAGAGGCAATTGCATACGCCGCAAGTGATGCGGCAGTAGTCTCCCAATTCCTAAAGAAAAATATTTTCACTCGTTTTGGCACTCCTCGTACCATCATAAGTGATGAAGGATCACACTTTGTCAACCACAATATAAAGAAGTTGTTGCGCAAGTACAATATCCTACACAAAGTGCCCACCGCATACCATCTGCAAACAAATGGCCAAGTTAAAGTGTCCAATCGGGAAATTAAATTGATACTTGAGAAGGTACTCAAACCTTCGCGGAAGGATTGGGCAATGAAGCTTGATGATGCGTTATGGGCATACCGGACCGCATTTAAAAAACCTATAGGTATGTCCCCTTATGCGTTGGTATTCGGTAAGGTGTGTCACTTGCCTTTGAAGCTGGAATATAAAGCATTGTGGGTGGTCAAGAAACTGAATTTCGATTTGAAGAAAGCAGGGGAAGCGCAGAAAATGCAACTAGTTGAGCTAGAAGAATGGAGGAACAATGCATATGAAAATGCAAAAATTTATAAAGAGTGCACCAAGCGCTAGCATGATCAACTCATATGCAGTAAGAACCTTCAAGTCGGGCAGAAAGTCTTGCTTTTCAATTCACGTCTGGGACTCTTCCTAGGAAAGCTAAAGTCTCGTTGGTCCGGACTGTTCATAATTTGACAAGTACTTTCGCCTGGCGTGGTGGAATTATCAAATAACGACAGAACCAACATACTCAAGGTCAATGGGCAGCGAGTAAAGGCATAACATGGAAAAGACTAGCATCACCAAGTCGACTCCATGGAATTAAGAAACCTTGAATGAAGAAGGAAGTAGATGGTCCCTACGTTATCAGATGATCACAGGGACGCAAAGTTTTGAAAAATCTCAAGTCTTCAGCTTTTTTCTCCACTACTCAGAATTAGCCTTACTTTACTATCTTTTTATTTTTCACTTCTATTGCTACTAAAAAAAAAAATCCTTTTATTTTGTTTAAAATAATTTGACCCTCTCTTTGTTTTCCTTACAATGATTGAGGCGCGGGATTACGAAAATGTTATGCGAAGCAGCTCTTATCTTATTCCATCATCGCAACCCAACGAAGAATGATCATTACAAGATGGATGCATCAATACAATGCGGGTGACAGTGCTAAATTTGGGGGTGTACTCTTCCTTATCCTTACTTCAAATTTTGCGCTATCACATTGCATATTACTTTTCAAAATTTTATCATTGCATCCTCCTTGACTACCGCAAACATATCACAAGTAGATAACCTTAGTAGTTTACCGTATGTATTCTTTGCCAAGTATGATTTCAATGATGAAAAATATGCTTCGATCTCTTTCGTATGTACTAAAGTTAATGTAAATCTTAGGATAGTCACCTCATAAAATATTTCTCGAAGTTAGGGTTTTGCTAGTTTTCTTTCAAATTTTCTTTACAACGCATTCTATGACCGTCACATGACTTATTTTAATCTTTTCGCAATGAGGACATTGCCGTATTTTAAATTTGGGGGTGGGGTATTTGTTCCCGACCTTTCTACAAAAAAAAAAATGAATAACAACTCCACTGTCAATGCAATGGGAAACCCATGTTGATAAGAGTTAAGTTGTGAAAGGTACTTACCCGTAGTTGGATGTCCGCATGACACACATGGGGGCAAGCCAAAATGAAAGTAAGTCACCAGGATTAATGCACAAATAAATGACCGCAACTCCACTGCCAAGTTGGTACAAGTTTAGTCTGAGAAAGAGTGCATTGCTTGTAGTTAGATGTCCGCATGACACCCGTGGGGGCAAGCCAAAACGAAGGCAAGGCACTTGGACCGACGCAAGGTTAGAAAAAAATTGCAATGAAGAAAATTTTTGTGCAAGGATAAATCAGTTGACACTTCGGTGGAAAATTTTCTTTTTGAAATAAATCATGCGATGTTCCAGAATTCAGTACAGTCCTTTTGAAAGTTAAGCTTGCAATCCCTAAGTCTTAGAAGTATTTTAGGAGAGATTTGAATAAGACTTAAGTAAATTCTGGCATATAGGATTTAAACGAAGTATCCTTGAGAAATCTAGGGAAAGAACTTTGCGGCTAACTTGCTAAAGGAATCTTTAGCTTATGCTTGAGAACAAGCATTGTTTAAATTTGGGGGCGTGATAACGGGCAGAAATGCACGTTATCATAGTGCTAAATCCTTAAACAATGTTGGATTGCGTTGATGAAATATGTTAAATTGCATCCATTAAGCATAAATTATATAATATTGTGGTCGCTTGCGTCCAATGCATTAGAGCAGTTGATCTTTATATTTTTGTGCAGAATAATGCGTTAACGCAATGCAAAGAATGCGATCACAGGAATACATTGGTCGAGTGCAACTTCACCGCAAGACTTTGCGTTGATCGTGCTCACAAACATTCACCCAAAAAGAATCACTGCAACATGGTGGATGCATCCGGACGAAAGGACAATTAAGATCGGTGGGACAGAAAGCTGACGGCAGTCGGATCCAAATTAAGTTGACAGCCAATAACGGTCACAAAGTACATCCAGCTTTATCGGTGACAATTATCCGACACATCAATAAGGAATTAAAGCTGTCCCATCTGCACAACCAAGAGAGAGAAGGCACCTTTCACCTTTGATGCCCTATAAATACCAAGTGCATTCTTCAGAAAAGGGGTTAAGCAGTCGATTACCTCACCACCAGTACAAGTTCATACCTCTGTTCATAGTTTTCTTTCCTATTTTTACGGTGGAGCAAGAGAAGAGTGGTGACGCTGGAGATTGTCCAAGGCAGCTCGAGAGAGAACCTTAGGGCGTAAGAGCAGAGAGCGGGCTGACTCTCGCGAAAGCGAGAATATCTTGAGAGCACAAGTAGAAACAGTGTAATGCCTGGCAGCAAGAAATTGCTCCAGGCTCTTTACTATACTTGCATTGTTATTCTATACTTCATCTTATATCTATTCAATGGAAGTTCTCTTTCTACATTTGCTCACTCTCTTAATACGCATGAGTAGCTAAACTAGTTGAATGGGTTGAGAGGAACTAAGCTAACATGATCTAGGAAGTTCATTGCTTGCGATTGTCTTGTTTAATGTTGTGCAAAATACCCCTTTAGAGTTACTCGAGAGAGAATCTAAAGAAAGAACCTAATGTCTCGAGAGAGCTAGATTAGAATCTGGACTCGAAAGAGTAAGATTAGGCTTGCATAAACAAGAGATAGGGACTTAGATATAAGCTCTGTTTGTCAACTTGCATCGCATGCATCCTAGGAATAGGAATGATATTATGTGGTCGCATATATGTATAAATGTCATGTTGTCATCGCATACATAGAGATAGAGGTTTATGTGTAAACCCTGTAGACTCATCGCATATTTATCGCATGCGTTCTAGCCTTAGAAGTCGTGACATTCACGCCGAGAGGTGGTTTACTATTGTATGCATGTTGCATGATCGCAAGGCATGAACGCATCCTAGGGAGTGTTAGCCGAAACCCTTCTCAACCCGTTCACCGCATACTCATCGTATTTCCCGTTTACCAACTCTTTTCGAACTCTGTCGCATTCGTTATTATTTTCATTAACGCAACAACAACCCAACACTTATTTATTCAACTAGTTACCGCAAGTTTTCATAAAAATCTCCAACGCAACTATTTTCACAAGTCCCTGTGTTCGACCCTGGACTTACCAGGAAACTCAGAGGAATTTACACTTGGATTCTTCTGGGGAAACTTGAGTGCACAACGCAATCCACCAACACATATCATCCATAATTTACACTTCATAAAAATTCAAGCATCAGAGAGCGAACATGTGATCCTCAATGATTAGCATCGTCGTGATCATATGTTTCCATGTTGAAAATTTTTCACCAGTTAATTGACGCTTAACAATGATAAGGTGGTTGCAGCCATTTGAAAAAGTTGCTGAAAATACGAACAAATCTTGATTAGTTTTGCTAAACCACTTTTAAACCAATTAGTTTTGCAAAAAGTTTCAAGTACCCTAAGTTATAGACTTCTATTTTGCAATGATGCCCTAGTGAGTCAGGACAAACGCCACCAATGGGATGATCAGTTGTCCCTTCACTGGGATGAGACATTCTTAACCATTAGGCAGAACCAACTCTCGGAACTGAACCTAATAGCCACCATTTTTCGGTCCAAAATCATTAACATTTAACTATTCCGTGTAAGTGTAACCCTTCGTTTTCGGTGCCAAAGTCCTGCCTTAATGCGCTTACCGTAGGGAAAAGACAGATTAGGACAAGAGACTAAGTTACCTTATCCTCTTACAGGAGATCAAATAAAGAAATGTGGAAAACTACCATCCTTTAGGGGGACACTCCCAGGGCGCCTCGAAGCGATGCGCAGTAACTTTATTCAACCTAACGAGGGAGACCGAGGGGCATGCTGCCGCACTTCCTGCTCCCACTTACTATGAACATTCTCTCCATCCACCTTGATATTGACCTACCCAAACACCATTCGTTGGGGGGACACACCAAAGGTACTGCGAGGCCGAGGATAGATCTCACGGTGTGGACTTAAGGAGAAAAGTGAAAGCTTTAAGTGAAGCATCTTATGCCCCAAGTACCTCTCACTGAATGTTCTACCTAGGGATTCATTAACCTAGACAATCTGGCTACTGGTTTTAGTCTAAGTGGTCTTTTTAAAGCCTGTTCATAAACAATGTTTGTTTATGAAATATAAACAAGTTCAAGTAGTCACATTTAAACACTTTAATGGACTGTCCTTAACTTTCATGCATACATCAAATCTATCTAATTCACCTTTCCAGGTAAGTTCCCAGGTAGGAGTGTTACGTTTCCGTCAACTTAAATACCACAGCCTAGACAGAACCCGCCTTAGACAAAAGGTCCCTTATAGATAGATTTGCTACACTTTAACCTTTTATTAGCCAATTTAATCCTATTAAACTGATTAAGAGATTAAAGCCTTAGGGTTGCTAATCATATTAGAACCATGATCTTAGGTCTGTGTGATCCAAGTTTTAAACATTTTAAAACATGAATTAAACCTATGTGAGCATGCATATCTTTCTTATTTCTTTTAGTTCTAATTTCTCTTTAACTCTTAAAAAGAAACAACTAGAAAACATTGCGCTTAACGAGGCATTTATAACAATTATAAAGTAACCTATGTGTTATGCTTCATGCAATGTCCAGTCATTACTATATAACTTTTATATAACACGTAATAACCAAGCAAACATGCTATCACTCACCCTTATACTATAACTATTATAATATAAAGATGATGCATGTCAATGCTTTTTATGCATGCATAAATATAACTCTTATATTATATGATGCATGAGCATGCTCTTAGATAATAAAATCATGTTTCTCTAAATTATAACAATTACAATAAAGAGATGATGCATGATCAATGCATAACCTAAGGTGGGATTTACTATATGTGCATACCATATGACATTTAAAACATACATCGCATGTATTAAACAAATAGATTAATAGACCGAGATGAGCCTTAAACCAAAAAAAAGGACCAAAATGAAAAAACCTATCTATTACATTTTTCATCGAGAAAACCGGTTCACAGGCGAACCGGGTCTTGAACCGCCAGAAGGTCTCCATCTTGTAGTAATCTTTAGCAGGTAGACGATCTTTCAGTGTGCACTAGATGATAGGAACTTTAGCAAACGATCGCGTAGATGTGACGACGAGGTGCGAAAGCCTGATGTCCATGCGGATCGTGTAGCTTGACGATAGGTAAACGATTTACCTTGAGTTACTAAGTGACGAATTTAGTCAGTTACTAAGCGATGAAGCTTGACTGACCTTAAACGATCGTCTAGGCGCGCTTTAAACGATACGCGAAGGCGTTTGATCGTTTAACCGCGTGCGTTTTGCAACTTGGTAAAACCAATTTAAAACCCCTTTGGGGCGGATTTTTTTTTTTTTGCTTTAAAAAGGGGGGGGGCGGGACTTGTTTTTTTAGGTCCCCCCCAGTTTTTTTTACTTAAGCCAAATTTATGGGAAAAAGGGGGGGGGGGGGGCTTTTTGGCGGAAAAAAAACCTAAACGATAGTCTAGTCCAGACAACATTAAACGACACTCAGCGATCGCGTGCCCGATCGTCGTTTGATACGACCAACTTTGATTGAATACCCCATCGTTCAACTGATGCACTTCAACGCATGATTCACTTAGTTCCTTCATCTTCACGACGCGATGACAGGATCGGGCATAGAACCTTTTCTGCACAATGCGGGGGATTAACCCTAGATCATCTTCTGATCCTCGAAGAGCCGAAACCTTTGCCCCAGAACATCGACGAGACTCAAGAACTTCAAAACTCTTTGAAATTGCAGGACTCGATTATGATTATATATGCTCAAAAACGCAGGGCTTTACATACAACCGCAAATGTTAAGGAATTTAAATAGACGAGGTTAATTCATCCCAAAAAATCTATTAATCTGGCACATCCACAACAGTATTAACACTTAAAACCAGTGCAGAAATGCACCCACCATGAAATGTAAACCGTTATTTTTCATATGCAAACAAATAAAATCGGAGTATCAGAACCTGGTCCCTGATACCAATTTGAAGGGATCTCATTACTGGAGTTCCATGTAGCAGGGGGCTTCAGATCGCCCTCCGATTTCACACGTAACCAGAACATTAAACGAATATACATTCCATACTAACAGTTATGCAATTAAACGATCAACGGCATGCTCAGAATACAATAAAACATAGAGAAAAGGGGTTTCATATACGAGGTAAGATGTTCTTCGTCATGGTGAACCCACAAAGCAGTTGAAAACTCCACCGATCTTACCAACACCGGCGAGTCTATTCGATTGTTACTCCATGATTCAAACGTACACGAACAAGGCTGTTGTAGAACCACCACCACAAGGAAACTCGGGTATCCTCAACGTCAAAAACCCAAAGAGTGGGCTCTTGTGAGTTTGGTAGAGGACGGAGGGAAAAGACTTCGTGTAGATGATAAACGCGCGCGAGAAGAACTCTGCTCTCATATAGCGGAGACGCTTATCATATAATAGAACTACATGATCGTTTAGGGAAACTGGACGATCGTTTAGGAAAGTGGTATACGATCGTTTAGGGAAGCGTGAATTAGATGATCGTTTAGACGAATGAGATTCTATTGTATAGGCTCTCGTGATCGCTCTTTCACATATTGTTTTTAGGGCGTGGGATATCAAATGCACGACTGAATTAATTTTTCAAAATGAAAATGATTTTCAAACTTTAACCCGCCGGTTACCTTAACCTTTACGACCCCATCTTCCCACGTTCAAACATGAATTAATTGGTTAATTATTAAATAATTAATCAATTAATTTAATTAATAAATATAATCATATTATATTTATATCTTATAGTTTTGATATCATATATCTACTATAGTATTTTTCCTCTACTTGATATAAATCATATTTATATCTAATTTCCTCCAAAATAATGTATCTCATACATTTAGTTAATTATACCATATATAATTAACCAGTCCAATTGTATCATATATAATTGAACTTCCTCTTGTCAAATTGAACATTTCAAACTAACCCAAACACTGGTTCTCGACTTTATCCAAGCTACCCAAGTGACCTAATGGACTTGTGGCTCGAAGATCCAATGATACGTGAATAGCTGACT
Organism: Benincasa hispida; assembly: GCF_009727055.1. NCBI lineage: Eukaryota > Viridiplantae > Streptophyta > Magnoliopsida > Cucurbitales > Cucurbitaceae > Benincasa > Benincasa hispida. Next base: position 23,545,084 of record NC_052354.1, read on the forward strand.
AAACTCTTTAGCCACGAGATTCACCATCTGTTAACTCATCATGAGTACGATGACCCTTCACAGATGTTCGTAAGTACAGTTGCGCCAATTTACCATTTTGTCCCTGTAGTTACATCTCACTCCTTAAGTACCACCGATTCCTCTAATAAACAATACAACATAGTCCAACTATGTGTGAATACCTCTCCGGCCAAGAGAAGGTGTGTGGCGCCACATCGTTCAAGCCCCAGAATCAGCCCTTGAGGGAGCCATCTATCTACTTACCCCTACCTGGGGAAGGATGAATTCCATCGTGTGTAGTTGAGTTCCCAGCTCCTAAATCAGACGAATCCAAAAAATAGTAGGTTTGAATTGGCGACTTGGCCACTCGCACCCATACAAATCAAAGGATCGCCCTCAATGGCAAGAGTTTCCAACTCACTCAGGATTGTGGTCATGTTACCTATGGCCATCCTAGTGAAGTGAAGTCTCTGTCATGAACAGTGTTATATAACGAGACATTAACACTTCGTGGTCAGGTCTTATACAAACTACGCCCCCTGCTCGCATGTCTCAACACGAAATTATCAGAAACAGACCAAATCCTGTGCAAGTCACAAATATGGTGACCCTTCACAAAGCCGGGCCGTGTCCATAGCATTACTTAGGATAAAGTTTCCCTCCTATAACCATATACTACAAAGGCCAATTTTAGTATCATTCCAAGATATGATCCACTTGTATGTCATCAACAAATAATGCTTGAGTCATACAGATAACCAGGGATTTTATGTTTATTGGTTTATGGTAAAGCAAATAAAACAAATAACCGAGCAAAACAACAAGATGTGAAGTAAATATCATATATTAACAATCATAGGTGTTTGTATATACTGTTTACAAACTATAGAACACGAGACTTTAGGGCATCAACCCCAACAAACAGGATAAGGTATCCATCCTTTATCCATCTACTACAGACCATTTAGGTTATTACTTAAGGCATGATCCACTTGTATGTCTCACACACATGCTTAAGTTACATGAAATAACCACAGATCTTAGTTTATTGGATTTGAGTAAATGCATATAAAATAACATTTATTTTATTAATAACAATATCGGGAGAATTAGGACACCAATCCCAACACCTATACAAAGAGTTTGTATAAGACCGAACCACGAAGTGAATAGTCTTTCTTTATAATACAAAGACTTACATTTCACCAGGACAACCATATGACTGACCTGAATCTTGAGTGAGTTGTGAACTCCTGCCTATGATGGCGATCATTTGATTTGCATTGGCAAGAATGGTCAGACTCGTTGACTCAATATGCTTATCATTTTGGAGAATCATCTAGTTAGGGAGTTAGGGACACAAATACATAAGAAGGAATTCGATCATTCCATATTGTTAGGGTAAGTACAGAATTTTCTCCCATAAAAGTTGATTTCGAGGCTTGAACAATGTGACATCATACCCTCTCCTAACTCGTGAGGGGTGATAGCTTGTAGAAATACAAGCTATTGTAGCCTTTTACTCAGAATTATGAGCGCTAACAAGCTGAATATGTGTTGATAATACTAAGAATTCATGTGAAAAGTGAGCTTGCGTCAATCAGCACTAAAAATCCTCACTAATCCTATACCATGCGTTATTCCATGTCAAAGTGTCCATTTTTGCAGATAGTACAGGAATTGATCGCATGCGTCAGTCCCAAACCACCGCAAGGTTGACTACATGAGTTGATTGTCATAAAGATTAGTTCGCCGCATGGAATGTTGCGTCCACAGAGTGATAATCGTGATAGAAAACTGCTCGCAAGGTAGATGGAATGTGTTGACACCTCAGGAGAAATAAGCTTGAACACATACCTTAGAAGTATCAGCAAGATAAGGTGATGTTGACATTCCCCATACCGCGAGAAAGGTAGTAGTGAGTCAAAACGCAATCATCAATGATGTCGGCGTTTGAGCTCTATAAATAGCGCCTTGGAGCTTGACTTCAAAACATCCGAGCTTCTGCCTCCATAGCCACTATTGTGATCACAGATGAGAGCATGAGCAGATACTCTTTGAGGATTCTCCATCTCCACAGCCACTACCGAGTGACGATCGGAGTTATGCCGGGGATAGAATTCGAGAGAGACTTCTCCACCATCCATCCATGGTGCCGGGGAAAAGCAAGAGATTGATTGTATCTAGCCTTCCACATCTCCTCTTATCTCTGTATTGTATTACATTTTGGCATAAGACATTAATACATTTTGAAATCAATGCATCTATTAATTCCTTCAGCTCCATTTATTCATTTTCTTCTCCTTTATCACCGTTTACATTCATCGTTTAGTTATCAAAGGTAATCGCATACTCAATCATGCAACCTAGAGATAGGACGCATGTAGCAACCCACCGAGAGGTGTGCGTTTCGAGAATATAGTGAGTTAATCTTCTTCGCTTGGTGTGAGGCAGTAGCAACATTTGTTTATGAGTCGCCGCAATGCTTGTCTATGAGCTGATTAGCCACAACTAACTGCCTAAGAGGGTGAGTAGTAGAACACACTAAAGCAAACTAAGCTTTGTTCCTAGAGATAGGCACAATCTTATGCTCGACACAACCATGCATTATAGATATATAGGCATGCGGCTCGCCACCAAGAGGTGTGCGATGCGTTAGTGTGACGAGTTGGGATTACTTGGGTGACCTAACATAATGAATATTATTATCCGTTGACAACTGCTGCATCTCTACCAATTCTCATAGTTAAACTTCCATTACTGAATCTGTTTAGTTAGGAGTAGGAGTAGAGCATAATCCTTTAACTTTTGTCTTTTTACTTTTATTCATCGCCTCAACGTATTACTTCACAAACAGTATTGAGTTACAAGTCCCTGTGTTCGACCTCGGATCACCTCGAGAAACTTGCATTCTCGTTATTCTTGGCGAGAAAGCAAAAACTTGTGACAGGAACGCATGGTCATCGCATACATGCTTAAGCGCATATTGTATATTTTCTAGTCCAATGCATGACCATCGACGCATGGAGATCAACGCATACATAAGATGCATATTTATTTTCCTCTCATTTTCCAACGCAACAAGTTTTTGGCGCCGTTTTTGGGGACTTGGCAGCTAATAGCTTGTTAAGTTTCGTGTTTTCGAAGGCGCCCTTTTAGTCTTGGACATGTTGTAGCTTGTGCGGCAAAGTTGCAAACGATATTTGAGTAAAGGCGATGCGTCGAAAGTCAATTTTTGACCTCGAGATAGAAAGGCTATCTATCGCACGAGCTGGAAGCAGACTTAGGAGCATGTCAACCAACATGCGACCAACAAATTCTAGAAGCTCCAATGGTAGGGACAACGAGTCTCTTGACCTAAGCAGTTGAGATCAATCTTCTGCGTGGAAGACTCCTTGCGGTAGCTTCACTCCAATTTCTCCATGGACATCTTCCACTTTATCATTACTTTGCTTTCCTAGTTAACTATAGTTTATTTATTTGATTACTGTCATTTTAATTTGCGGCTGCTTTCTTGGATGTGGTGTGCGTTTGCTCCTATGGGTGCGATAATAATTCCTCTCGGTGCGTGGTTTCAACGGAAGAGTTCTTTCTATCATTCAACGCATGGCTATTTCCTCTGTATAAATTCTAAAGTATTGATGCAATTGTTATTCTGCTCGTAGGTTCTTTTCTTGTTATCTTTTATGCATTATCCTTCTTAAATTCTCTTTTGTTCGCTTGCCTCTCTTTGCGTTGAAAGATTAGCACCCACAATAATACTTATAATTCACTCCAGCCACTAACAAAACGTCGCAAGGTTCACCTCAATTTAACAGCTTCTTCAAGGTTTGACAGACTGAGTTTTATTATATGTAAACCTCTACTCAAACATCTTTTACCACATTCCTAGCGAGTTTGTTTTTAGCGTTTTGGCAAGGACACTGCCACTTTCTAAGTTTGGTGATGGCAGTGGTTCGGGAAAATGCGTCCATCACATTGCGATGACTTAAAAAAAAACTCCACAATAAGCACAAAAGGGGAAACTCAAGTTGATAAGAGTTAAAGTTGTGAAAGGTACTTACCCGTAGTTGGATACTTCGCATGACACCCGTGCAAGTAAGCCAAAACGAAAGTAAGTGTCCAAGATCAACGCATAAGAATAACTCCTCTGTCTGGCATAACCCAAATTAAGACAAGAGTTGAGTTAAATATGGCACGCAACCGAAGTTAGATGCCCACATGGCACCCGTGGAGGCAAGCCAAAACGAAGAGCGTAACCAGGTTCAATGCTCCAATTCAATAATACATCGCAGAACTTTGAATTTTATTAAACGAACGCATTGTAAAAAGCTAAAAGCAAAGTTGCTTGAAATGAGTAAAAAATTTTTGAGCGAAGGCTTGCCCGAATTAAACTTAGAAAAGATCTCTTAGAAGAAGTAGCTAAATTCGAGGGGAGTGTTGCTGCCAAGGTTAGAGGTGCAACTGATTTATATTTTGAAAAGCTGGTCAATGGAAAAGGAAAGCCAGAGGATAAATTTTGAATTTCCTGAGTATAAGACATGCTTGAGGACAAGCATGATTCTAAGTTTAGGGGTGTGACAGCTTGTAGAAATACAAGCTATTGTAGCCTTTTACTCATAATTATGAGCACTAACAAGCAGAATATGCGTTGATAATACTAAAAATTCATGTGAAAAGTGAGCTTGCGTCAATCAACACCAAAAATTCTCACTAACCCTATACTATGTGTTATTCCGTGTCAAAATATCCATTTTTGCAGATATTACAGGAATTGATCGCATGCATCGGTCCCAGACCGCCGCAAGGTTTACCGCATGAGTTGATTGTCATAAAGATTAGTTCGTCGCATGGAATTTTGCATCCACAGAGTGATAATTGTGATAGAAGACTGCTCGCAAGGCAGATAGAATGCGTTGACACCTCAGGAGAAATAAGCTCGAACGCGTACCTTGGGAGTATCAGCAAGATAAGGTGATGTTGACATTCTCCATACCACGACAAAGGTAGTAGTGAGTCAGAATGCAATCATCAATGTTGTCGGCGTTTGAGCTCTATAAATAGCGCCTTGGAGCTTGACTTCAAAACATCCGAGCTTCTGCCTTAAGGCAGATCCTTGTGATCACAGATGAGAGCATGAGCAAATACTCTTTCAGGATTCTCCACCTCCACAGTCCCTTCCAAGTGACGATCGAAGTTACATCGGGGATAGAATTCGAGAGAGACTTCTCCACCATCCATCCATGGCGCCACCAACAACTTTGACGCATTTTCGATGAAAAGCAAGAGATTGATTGTATCTAGCCTTCCACATCTCCTCTTATCTCTGTATTGTATTACATTTTGGCATAAGACATTAATACATTTTGTAA
>NC_052354.1:23550745-23555490 GCF_009727055.1 Benincasa hispida
AGATAGACACAATCTTATGCTCGACGCAACCATGCATTATAGAGATATAGGCATGCGGCTAGCCACCGAGAGGTGTACAATGCGTTAGTGTGACAAGTTGGGATTACTCGAGCGACCTAACATAATGAATATTATTATGCGTTGACAAATGGTGCATCTCTACCAATTCTCATAGTTAAACTTCCATTGCTTAATCTGCTTAGTTAGGAATAGAAGTAGCGTATAATCCTTTAAGTTTTGCCTCAAACACATTACTTCACAAACAGTATTGAGTTATAAGTCCCTGTGTTCGACCTTGGATCACCCCGAGAAACTTGCATTCTCGTTATACTTTGCAAGAAAGCGAGAAAAATTGTGACAGGAATGCATGGTCATCGCATACATGCTTAAATACATATTGTATATTTTCTAGTCCAACGCATGATCATCAACGCATGGAGATCAATGCATACATAAGATGCATATTTATTTTCCTCTCATTTTCCAACACAACAAGGGGTTTGTTATAGTAGGACTATAATTAATTGTGTATTAAAGGAATAAGCGGTACTCAAAGAGTTAGATGTAACTACAAGGGGAAAACAATAATTTTGACCCGACTGTACTTGCGAGCAATTTGTGAAGGGTCAACGCATGTTAATTGGTTATATCTAATGGATACATAAATATATTTATAGTGCGAAGAGTGCAGCTGTCAGTCTTTACTGGAGTAACCGGCAGTTAATGAAGATTGATTAATTTAATTAAAGAGTTTAATTAATTAATCAATAATCATTGGAGCTTCAATCTATAGGTCCATAAGGTTTCATTATTGGCTCAATAAGGGTCAATGAGAATCGAACTAATTTATTAATTTGAATTGTTTAAATTAGTTAAAGGGATTAATTATATAATATATAATTAATATAATGTATATGATACATTATAATACAAAGTTTTAATGGGAGCCATAAATATTTGAATATGATTTAAATATTTAATTATATGAATGTGATTTATATAAAAACTATAGGTTAAAATTAATATATATATGATTCATATTAATATTATAGGTTATATGAGAGATTAATAAACTAAAGGTTATATTATATGTGATATAATATAAACTATAGGTTATATGTTATATATGTTATATATGATACAACATATGGTTAATTATTTATACATAATAAGTTGGTTATTATTTATTATTTAAAATTCAAAATTATGTGTTTTGAATTCTTTATTTTGAATTTTAAATAATTGAGAAGGAGAGTCAGTTTTGACAACTTCCCTCTCCCTTTGAATCTCTCAACATAACAACGTGAATGGTAATATAGAGAATTTGATTAATGGTTTTCCTCATCCTTGCTATCTCTCTTTTTTTGCTCTATGTGAAATTCATTGTAAAATTTTTCTCAACGAAAGTGATTCTCATCCTAGAGGTTTTTTGCTCTATGAATATGATTCATATTAAAATTTCTCTAAATGAAAGTGCCCAAAAGGTTTTTCCCTTTTTTGTCGCGTTCTTGGTGGTGAGATCGGAGAAGGAGTCTGTTCGTGTTTTTGCTATGACCAAGAGAGGACATGAGAAGATCGTTTTTCTACAAGGGTGAGTAGTACTTTCTTCTCTTTCATCTCATCTTTATAGCATGTTGGTTTTGTGAATTTTTATCTTGTAAAATTCAGTTTCATGTTCTTCTCTGTATTGTCTTTTTCATTTTCAAATTGAAATTAAGTCGCACGGCATTCACACGCTTCCATTACAAATCAAATTCCTTCACAAATATTGACCCCATTATTATAAATAAAGACTTTATTTACAGAAAATGAGATATTATAATGCCGTTCAAGTAAACATTTTATAGAAATCAAGTTCCTTTTTAAACCAAACACTACATATACATTATGTAGTGACAAATAAGATTTCTATAAAAGTAATTTGACGCCTCGCACTACAAAGCTGAGACACCCTGCCCAGTTCTAACCTGCATGGTCATTTCACTAGTCTCAAGGTACTGTCAGGAACTAATTTCTTGGAAAAAAGAACAAACGTGATAGTGGCCCCTGAATCAACTATCCAGATCGAATAATCATTCTCCATAAACAAGTTTCCAAAACAAGTTAATCACATTTACCTTGTTTGGCCTTCTTCTTCTTCACCAAATACTTAGGGTAGTACCATTTCCAGTGTCTTTCCTGATTGCAGTGGAAACAACTCGTTTTTTTTTTTTGAAACATTGACCTTCTTGCCCTTGTGGATTGCAGCTTGGTTAGATTTATTCCTCTTATCACCTTTCTTCTTCTTTCATTTCTAAGCGCCATAGGAAGAATGTACAGATTTTGTCCAATAGGTCAAACCCCTGTGGAAATTTTTGGAAGAACTGACAACATTTGCCTCCTCTTATCCTTTGACATTCATCAAGGACTTGTAAGTCTGTTGCTCGTTTAAGAGGGTGGTAAGTGAAAGGATCAAATCCCATAGTAGAAGCAAGTGATTGTTGTGCTTTGATTTTGTTTTAAAATTACAACACAGAAAAAAGAAACATACATCAATATGTAGTATGTTAAGCATGAAATTAGAGGGAAGAACAAACATATCTTTGAAGACACTCTTCAAATCTTCTCCGGTCTTTAGAAAAACTCCATAGTGCATCTTCCTTAAACAACTTTGGACACTACCATCGGATCTTCCTTGCTATTATTATCTTGGCAAGAACCGATTTGTGAGAACTCAATTTTTTAAAGAACAAAGAGAATTTGTGTTAATGTGGAGATCTTTTCACTGTAAAAATTGAGAGAAATGAAGGGAGAGATTTTCCTAATTAAAAAAAAAAATCTATATCATAACTTTGCATTTCTAGAGAAAAACATCCCTAATTAGTTGGAATAACCACCCACTAATTTCGTTTAGTTAAATTAAATAATTTTAATTCAATTAAAATAAAGTAATTAAATAATTAATTCATTTAGAAATTAAATATCTAATATTTAATTTAAATATTTGAATCTTATTCAAATACATACATACATACGTATATATATATATATATATATTTCTTTCATAATCTATAGTTTTTAATTTTAATCTCATTCACATTAAATTTTAGCCTATAGTTTTAATATGAATCTAATTCATACTATTTTAATATTTAAATAATATTCAAATATATTAAATCTCCTTGTTATAAAGTTTAATTTTTAATCTTATTCAAAATTAACTTTATATTATATTGTACCTATATACATTATATTAAATATATAATATACAAATAATTTTATTCCCTTTAATAATTTGAATAATTAAAATTCTTCCAAGATTATTCATCCTTGTTTATTCGTTGTGAGCTAGCATGAAGACCTAATGGACCTACAGATTAGAAGCTTCAGTGAGTCGACATTAACTAATTAAACTCTTTAATTAAGTTAATAAACATTCATTAATTGTGGGTTACTCCTTAAAGACCCACGTAGACCAACGATTGCACTCTTCGCACTATAGAATATTTCTACATTCATAGATTTAACCATTACAGTAAGTATATCCTTCACAAGCAGTTTGTAATTACACTAGGTCAAATTACCGCTTTGCTTTTGTAATTTACCTCTCACTTCTTAAGTACTACTGATTCCTCCAATGAACAATATGCTTATGGTCCTACCATAAACCAAGTCCTATTAGGATTGATGTCCTATATCTCTTTGTAATCTCGTAGTTTGTAAACTTTGTATAAACATATTGTTGTAAATAAAATAAGTGTTATTTATCAGCATATACTCAATTTAATAAATTAAGATCCAAGGTTATTTCATGTAATTTAAACAAGTATGTAGAGACATACAAGTGGATCTTGTTTAAATAATAACCTAAACGGTCTGTAGTAGATGGATAGATGGATATGACCCACTTTATAGGTATTACAAGTGTTGTAAAGTGCTACAAATGATCTGATCCTGATCATTCATGTGGAGACATGTGAGCGGGGGTATCATATACAAAGAGTTTGTATAAAACCAGACCACGAAATGATCAGTCTCTTTATATAACGTCGTTAATAATAGAGACTTACATTTCACTAGGATGACCATAGGTGACATGACCTGAATCCTGAGTGAGTTATTAACTCCTGCTCATAAAGGTAGTCCTTTGACTTGTATGGATGAAAGTGGCCAGATTGCCAACTCAACAAGCCTACCATTTTGGGGATTAGTCTGATTGGGAAGCTGGGAACATAGCTACACGAGACGGAATTCACTCCTTCCCCGATGTAGGAGCAAGTAGATAAATTGTTCCCTTAAGAGTTGATTCCGAGACTTGAACATAGTAGTCACACCCTCTCCTGACCCGAGAGGGACTTGGTCATAGTTGGACTATGATTTATTGTTCATTAGAGGGATCAGTGGTACTTAAGGAGTTAGATATAACTATAGGGGCAAAAAGGTAATCTTGGCCCAACTGTACTTATGAACAATCTGTGAAGGGTCATCACACTATTGATTGATTATATCGAATGGACACAGAAATTTATCTGTAGTGCGAAGAGTGTAGCTGTCGATCTTTAGTGGAATGACCGGCAGTTAACAGATTTTAGGTAATTTAATTAAGGAGTTTAATTAATTATCCAGTATCATTGAAGCTTCAATCTACAAGTCCACAAGGTCCCCTTTGTAACTCAACAGGGATTTAATTAAGAATTAATTTTGGATTAATTTAAAGCTTTCAAATTAATTGAGGGAATTAATTATATATAAAATAATTAATTAAA
>NC_052354.1:23555515-23582759 GCF_009727055.1 Benincasa hispida
TATTTATTATATACTATATACCACTTATGTTATATCAAATACAACATAACCTATAGATTTTATTTTCTCTCACAATACAATGAAACATTTAATAATAAATCACATTATATTAAATTCATTTATATGAATCTCATTCATATAATTTGATATTGGATCATATTCAAATATTTAATTATTTTTAACTTATTTATGGTATTTAATATAAATCATATTTAATATTAATCAATTACATGAATTCTCATTCATATAATTAGTATTTGAATCAATAATTCAAATCCTCTCAATAATAACCTTATATTATAAATGTTTCAAATACATTATATTAATTATATTACATAATATAATTAAATATTATTAATTGAATTTAAATTAATTAAAGGAAATGAGTTACAACTCCCTCTCCCAATTTTCTCTTATTTAATTATGTGGGCTAAAAAAGAATGTCGTGGAGATTCATCTTCTTCCTTAATGCTCTCTGAGAGAATAGTTCTCTCTGAAAGAAACATAGAGAAGAGAATAGTTCTCTGAAAAGTCCCTCTCTTCCTCTCCATCTCCATTCCCTCTTTCAAGGATTCAAGCAAAACCCACGACTCTTACTTCAATCTTTTGTCCCAAGAGAATACAAAGGGTTTTCAAGTGGTGCTGTCCCTTTTGGAGAAAGAGGTCCGTTCGTGACTTGTTCAAGGAATTCTTGAAGAAAGTGTTATTCAAAGGTAATGGTTTCTAAAACCCTAAGTTTTTCGTTATTTATTGCATGCTATAATTTATGTAAATGCATATCTTGTTCTTGTTTTACTGTAAAACCCAAATTCAATGAAAAATGGAAATTGGGTCGATCTTGCTTTCGCTTAAGGATCTCTCCTCAATTAGAGTTCCTTCAATTAACGACATTACTATGAGAGTGAGAGATAATTGTATTTCACGGTTTAGTCTTATACAAATTCATTGTGTAAAATACCCACACTCGCATTCTTTACATGAATGAATTGTTTGTAATACTTACAAAATTTATAACAATTACAAAGTGGTCGTATCCATAGTGTTACCAGGATAAGGATAAGGTACCAAATATTAGTTCATATTCTATAGACCCTTTAGGTTATTACTTGAAACATAATCTAACGGTATGTCCACTATATATTATTCAAGTCTTATGAAATAACCTTGGATTTTTTCTACAATGGATAACTAGCTATTGCATATAAAAAAACAACTAATTATTATATCAAATAACTAATTAACTACGAGACTTTAGAGCATAAATCCCAACAATCTTCCACTTGCACTAAAGCTAATAAGTCAGTGAGTGAGATATATATTCTAAGGCATACTCTATACCCAACATGTTCTCTCACTTGCCTTAGTGCATAAGTGACATGTCTCATAGTCCTGAATATTATAGATGACCCTCACACACTTTAGCCTAGAGAGTCTTTATATATATATATATATATATATATATATATATATCAAAATATCGTAAAACCATTTTGGTCACTACTATGATGCTTTCTCTCAAATTGCCTTTACTCTTGGTGTTTCCTAATATCCTTATTTTCACTCTTTGCACCACTATTATTTTATAAAGTGGACTAATTCATATATGAAAATAGACTAATTCATATCTGAAATAGCTTTCAGATTTTTAAGGATATGTTATGGCTATGCAAATTATTACTTCACAAGCAAAATAATTTCCTAGTAGACCATGCTACACCAACCAAGATAAATCTTAACATGGATTTCTTTAGATCCCTATAAGATCTAGTATATCTTAACATGGATCTACTGGATTTCACTATTATCTTATAAAGTGTGATAAACTAATTCATATTTAAAACAACTTTAAGTTTTTTAAGGATATGTTATGGTTACGCAAATTATTGCTTTACAAGTAAAATAATTGCCTAGTAGACCATGCTACACCAACCAGAATAAATTTTAACATGGATTCCTCTAAAGCCCTGTAAGAGCTAGTGTATCTTGTCAATGAACCGGTATCACATCCGAACGAAAGGGATCCTGAGGACATGAAAGTATGGTTAAGAAAGGCTTAAAAGAATTGAAAGTTACTACCTATACTAACAAGGTGCACCTTCCTTTTCGATGGCTCAATCATAAGAACTCCAAAGTCAAACGTGTTTAGCTTAGAGCAATCCTATGTTGGGTGACCTCCTAGGAATTTTCCTGGGATGTATGTGAGTGAGGACAAAGTATGCTGAAAGGACCCGTGTTACATATATATACTTTTCTCATGATTATGACTTTGATATGCTGCTTCTTGTCAACATCCTTCAATCCTTGTCATCTAATATGACAACTTTGACTTCCATTAAGTCATTTTAATGGTTGAATCATCTCATAACTCTCCCACTACATTTAAAGTTAATATGACTTCCATTAAGTCATTTTAATGGTTGAATCATCTCATAACTCTCCCACTACATTTAAAGTTAATAAGCCTTCAACTTGTCATCAAACATGACTATATTAACTTCAAGTAAGTTTTTGTTAAAAGTTGAGTTATCTCATAATTCTGCCACAACGATGAAGACTCATCTAGTTGACTATTAGAATTCATTGGACTCTCAAATGCAATTAAAAGATTAACAACACTTGTTAAAAATTAAGTGATTTTACTTGGAATCAGTTCATCAACACTATTTAGCCTTTTTACAGGTTTGTAGCATTTTATTGATCACTCCCAATAAAAACACTATTAGTCACACAAATACATTATTTTATTTGGAACTCCTCTAGGATGACCAAAATTTCGGTGTATCTTTGAATATTTATTTCTTTACGGATGAGGGTTTTCTTTGATACGAGTATCTTAACATACCCAAGTACAGAAAATGTCGTAAACAAGTTTTGCAGCACTTTTGTAATCCAAATTCTCAAATAGTTTTAGAGGAAATAATGTTAAAATGCAATCTATTTTGCATATCCTAACCAGAGTATCACAATTATATGTAATTTATTAATGATGTGATCTTGTCCGACAAAATATTTATCATTAAAATGACCAAGTCTTAACAAGGTTTTCTTTCTCCTGTTTCAGCACAATTTCAACCAAATTGTACCTAATGCTTGAAGTTGAGATCTAATCTCATAGTACAATTAACTTACTGTAATATTCATTATGATCTGAAAATAATGTCACAATAGACTTTCCTAAATGACTTAAACTTTAGTCTAATTTCTTTTGAACATTTCAAAGAAAATAAGATTTCGGTTGCATTAGATTAAGATGCTTTTACTCATAAATACTTACGATATCAGACTTACTCTTTCATTCACTAGATCACTTGGGTCAAAATGTGTAAGCCCAATGTGTTCTCTGGCCATGTAGCCTTACCTAATAAGGTCCGATGACTTTCTTAGGAAAGATCTTTTGACAGGTAAAGTAAGTTAATTCTAACCCTTAGAGAATTACCTGTAACAGCCATTAAAATTGTTGATAGTCGACTTTAATTGCCAAAGACAAGTATCTTTCTCAGAGAAAAGAATTTGTTTTTCTTTCTAGATTCATTAATCTTGAATTTCTCAGTATAGTATTCACATGTGTTAACTTTTAATACACATAAAATTGCATTTATTTCAAACTAAACATATTTTCAAACAATTTTTTAAAACATACTTTATTACTGAAACCATCATACTCTATGAATTATGTTGTAATAAAGTTTGGAGAAGTTTAATTTCTCATATGGTGATAAAAGCACCATTTTCAGCTTAAATAAACAACATCTTAATGTCTCCCACTACTTTAACTAAGATGAGTTTCCCAATGCCAACTAGTAGAAGTTATTCTATATATTTAAGTATTTTCCAAGAAATACAATGTAATTGTAGTGAAGAAAAATTTTGATAATGGATCCAAGTTCATCTGTCTAGGTTTGAATCTTTATTTTTTACAAAGAACTCAGTAAATCAATCTACCTTAGTTCTTATATTCTTTCCTTTTGAGGTATTTCTAAAATTCTTCATAATACGACTTCTCGAGCTAATTTGGAACAATTTCATTATTAGTTTAGTCACAAAAGTTATATTTTCTTGGACTATCATAATAATTAATCTTGAGAGTATTTAGACAATTATCTAAATTAAACTTATATTGACTTCTCTAGGGATGAAAGCCCAAACGTAGCGGAAAGCACAGAACCAAAACTCATTATTAAATTGAGATTTTTGAAATACCCATACACTGGACAATTCAAAAATAATATTAAAAAAAAACAAAATTTAGCTTACTGAAAAATTAGAACCTAGGTTAAGCATGCTTAAAATATACAATAAAGGAATAGAAAACTTTTACCTTTATAGAACCAAGTAAGAATATTCTCCAATTGGGATTTCAGAACACCACTAAAAGAGAAAACTTGCTATCCTTTGAGAAACCTTTGGTAATCTTTTTGGTTTGTAGGAACTAATTGAATTGGGAAAAAGAAAGGAAGAATGAGGAATTTTCTTTGAGAGAAGTAAAAGGCCAAAAGTGTTATGTGCAGGATTTTTCTCTTTTTCCCTATGATAAAAAATCACCGAGGTAGAGAAGGAGAGGAATGTGGAACCACCCACATTTTTAGATAATTCTCTACGTGGGAGTTATCTAATTAATTTAATTAATTAATAATTAATCATTGATTAAATCTAATTTAATTCATGATTTCATTTAAATCATATTAAATGAAGCATCTTTCACATAATCTATAGTTTTAGTTCAATTAATTTAATTTCAATTAAATTATTTTCAAATTAAATATAAAAAATATTTAATTTGTCTTACATTTGAATCATATTCAATTGTATTTCTCTCATAACCTATAGTTTTAATGCACATCATATACACATTAATTTTAACTTATAGTTTTAATATGAATCCAATTCATTAATATTTGAACTCCTTCCAAAATTAATTTTGAATCATATCTAAAATTAATTTATATTATAAATTTAAACAAATATGAACATTTCAAACTGTATTCAAAGCATAGTTACCTTAATTCCTTTTACAAGCTAGGAAGGGGACCTCATGGATCTACAGATCAGAAGCTCCAAGGATGTGAGATTAATTGGCTAAACTCATTAACCAAATTAAAAAATATTCGTTAACTGTGGGTACACTCTACTAAAGACCCATAGTTGCACTTTTCTTAGTGCAGATATATTTCTGTGTCCACGGATATAGACCAATGACAGAAAGTTAGTCTTCCACTAGTGTTCGTAACACGAGTTGAGTCAAATTATCATTTTACCCCTAGGTTACCTCTGTATCTATAAGTACTAGTGCTTCTTTAATAAACAATTTGTTTATGATCCAACCATTAAACAGAAACCCTTCTCAGGCTAGTGAGAAGGTAGAAACCTTTGTTGAAGTCCCTAAGACACCACTTAAGGGAATACTCATCTACTTACTCTAAAGTCGGGAAGGAGTGAAATCCATCTTATATTATTATGTTCTCGGCTCCCCACTCAATCTTGTCCCAAAATGGTAAAATCGGCCACTCTCGTCCATACAAATCAAAGGATAATCCCTCATGAATAGAAGTTGATGATATACTCAAGATTAAGGCTAAGTTACCTAGGTTATCCTATTGAAATAGAAACATAATTAGTCAATGGAATTACATCTAGTGGTTACTATTTTGTGGTCCGATCTTATACAAACTTATTACATAGGAGACCTCCACTTGCATGTCCCTTATATGGATGCATTGGATCATTACATTTGTATCAAATACAAAGTGAGCCATATCCATAGTGTCACCGACATAAGATACCAGCCTTATCCATATACTATAGACCCTTTAGACTGTATCTTTTACATTGATTCTCGTATGTTTCCACATACAATTCAAGCATACAATAGTCTAGGATGTTAGTTTATTGGATTAGGGTTATTTATGCAAGATAAATAATAACAATTTATTGTATTAAACATTAACAATATTTTATTAATAATCGGTCAAATGGTACATTTACTATTTACGAGTTTCAGTGCATAAAACCCAACAACTTCAACATTCTATGTTGTTGTCTGATCCTTTACCTCTAAGTTTTGCATTTAATATGTCTATTAGAAGATAAATATGAGTTCTCTCAGTTTATGTTTCATGAACTATTCATGAATTGGCAATAGTATTTTGAGAATGTTTTCAATCCAAAGACAAACTTTAAAAATTACATCGTCATTTAGTGTCAATGACATTTTCCAAAACAACATTTTTATCTATTCATTTTACTTATATCGGTAATCAAAAAATTAAAACACATGAGAGAAATATACATAACTTTGACAATATGCAATCAATAATCCATTCAAGTTCAGCACAGAAATTAGAAATGAACCCTATAGATATAATATGAATCTCATTCATATTAATTTAAAATTTCTATTGCTATGATACTTAATGATTCAGTGATTTAGAACAAGCGCCACTGAATAGTGGTTAGTTATTCCTTCACTAGATTGAGACATCCTTAATCAATCATTACACTAGAATAATTCTTATTCCTATAACGATTAGTTTCCATTTATTCGGTCAAAAAACCATTAACTTGCTTAATGATTTCTTGTAAGTATGACCCTTCCTTTTAGATCCTATAGCTCTGCTTTAATAAGCCTGCCGAAGGAAAGGACAATAATGGTGCAAAAACTATAACGACCCTAACCATTTCTAGAGTTTAGCTTGATATCAACTCCATGCAAACACTTTCTGAAGGGAGGTCGCACCCAGGATGACACGAGACCGTAGGATATGTTGACACATGCCCTTCTCCCACTTACTATAAATACTTTCTCAATTCACCTTGATATTGACTCCTGTAAATACCTTCCGAAGGGAGATTGCACCTAGGGTGACACGAGGCCGAGCATGAATCTCATAGTGTGAACTTATATAGAGGTAAGAGAAATGGAATATCATATACATCTTTTTCTCCCACTAAGTATTTTAAAGTTGAGGGTTTAAAACTTAGGTAAATTAGGCTAATATATTTATCTAAGTGAATTTTTTTCCCCAATATAATATTTATATTGGATAGTTGTAAATATTTTAATTTATCAAACATTTCAGTAAATTAATACATCAGTGCATGTTTAATAAAATACTGATTTAACCTTGGGCTAACATGATAAGATTTCGCCAAAAGGATGCCTAGAGGTGAAGGAAACTTGATGAGGTCTGAGTTTAAAGCAACCGAAGTAGGCTAAAGTTTTTGAAGCATTCTGAGTTCTTGAGGAAGAATTAGTAGCTCAATTTTAGAGGTAAGCTTCTTAAGACAATTCTTAACATGTTTCATGAAGGAAGTTTTGTCTGATTTGAGTTGAAATTGATGGTATAAGTGTTGGAAATGAAGGAAGAAAGATTGGGGCTAACGTTGAAG
The DNA here is from genome assembly GCF_009727055.1 of Benincasa hispida. Classification (NCBI taxonomy): domain Eukaryota; kingdom Viridiplantae; phylum Streptophyta; class Magnoliopsida; order Cucurbitales; family Cucurbitaceae; genus Benincasa; species Benincasa hispida. Next base: position 23,562,902 of record NC_052354.1, read on the forward strand.
TAGCTGAAGCCGCAAGACCATACACCAACTCATACCATGCATCCAAAAAGGGACCATGCAGCCAGCTTAATTGTATAGTGAAGAAGTGTACTTTGGCTTAAGGAATTCATAAAGCCTGAAGAGCTAGGAAAGGAACTAACTAAGAGAGAGTGACTTCTAAGTTTAAAAGTATTTCAAAGTATACGCGTTTGCTAGTTTAAAAGTTAAACATGTTGTGAAATGTCTAAGTATGATTGCTAGTGAGTTTAAAGCATGTTTTAAGATGAATTTATCTATCCTTGATGAGCAATGTTTTTCCTTAAAATTATAGGGATGAACACATGGTTAAGTCTTATAAACAACTAAGTAGTGAACGCATATATTGATTATGGCATCAATGTTTTAAAGAAAGCTAAAACATGGATCTTTTAGTGAGTTAAAAGATGCATGTCCAAACATATGATTTAATCCTGACCATAAAGCATGAGAACACAAGGTTAGGTTTTATGGAACAATGTTTTCAAGCATACCAAACCATGAGTAATCCTTTCATGAGCTATATGTTTCAATATGTTCAAAGTAGTTTTAAGTACAAATGTTTCTTATTTGATCTAGAAGCTCCAATGTTTTCAAGTACATTTATAGTATGAACTTTTCATTAAGGAATTTATGTTCCAATGTATGTTTAGTCCCGTATTACTTGTTTATGATTTTCCAACAAAAGGGTTAATGAGTATTTATGACCAATTAATGAGGTTTTTGAAAAGCATCTAAAAAGTGCTTTTATTACCTTCAAATTTAGAACTAATATTGCTAGTTTTGTTTAGTTTGACGTGGTTTATTGAGTACTTTCAGGAAACTAAGCATCATGAGCAATTTGTGCGAAAATGAACAAAAACCTGGGGAAAAACTCTAATTTTGAGCAATTACGGGTTGGCTATGGAATTAAGAAGAAACCAAGGACCCAAGATAAAAAAATAAAAAAAATAAAAAGGCAAATTTGGAAGGCAATTCAGGGGAGCTAGCATTGGAAACGTTGCAACATTGCTTCCTGACGCTGCAGATTCGAGAGAAATTTGGAATAGGGAAACATTACAACGCTACAACTTTAATACACAACTGGCATGATGCCAGCGTTGCAACACTACAAGCATCTTATAAATATCAGTGTGCGCCGCCAGGTCTGAAAGAGAGGAAAAAATAAAGAGCTGACTTGATAGATTCTAGTCCGTACAAGAGCCAAAATAGAGCCATTCTGATCGTTTTTTATTGAAGACTCGAGATTTTGATTGAGAGTTTATCTGAGAGCATTTCTGGATTGATCATGACATGAAGAAGATCGTGATTGTGCAATTTTTTTTTGAAGAAAAATCTTATATTCGTTGCGAGAGTCAAGAAGATCATGATTGGGATTCGAGCCTATTGAGGGGAGATCATTCTTCTTTGTTAATTTATTTTTTTTCCATGATGATTGGTTGTTTATTGAATACTGTTATTGGAATCATGCATGGCTAAACTTTGTTTCTAGGGTGTTGTGGATTTTAGGGATATTACTTTGAATATTGAATTTACAATTGATTGATTTTGCATAGATTTCTAAATTATTTGTACTTAATGCTTTTGATTAACTAGTCACTAATTGAATGAACTTAAGTTAATTAGATGTCTCGAGAGAGAATTTAATTTGTTGGACCCAATAATTTAGATTGTTATTTAAAATTGCATGAGAGTGAATTTAGAATAATAAGGGGTGCGATTGAAGGATCTTAATGTTGTAACTATTCAAGCGATAGAAGAGATTCAAGTTGATGGGTAGTTATTAGGATGGTTTGAGCTCGAGAGAGGATTTCCTGATTTTAGAACTTCTAGCCTCTATCAATTTAAATCAATTGCGTATCATATTCATTGTATTCCCTAAATGAAATAACATCCTAGAATTGTTTTGCTCTGAATTGTTCTTATGTGTGACTAAATTTTTGTTACCCATAGTTATACATAAAAATCATCTTTTGGTTGCCTAGATGACGAAGAATTATGATAGCTAGGTTAGAAAATTTTGCTCACGTCGGTCCCTGAGGATGATACCTTATTTGGGATTTATTACTTCAATTGTGTGCGTTTGCACATACCGTAAGTTTTTAAGGATAGATTGTAGTTTGGAATAAAAGGGTTTCCAACCACTTGCTAGGTACCCTAGATTGCTAACATACGACAGAGACAATTGATGGGAATTGTCAGTATACACTAATGGGAATTGTCAACGTACTCTAGTATGTCTAGTTGAAAATTATATGCATGTGCACATGGGGATGGGATATGATTAGGTACAGGTCCAATATATTTACCATTTTATGAGAAAGTTCATTAAGATTAGTTATCATCATTCAAGGAGAGGAAACTAATGATAACTAATCAAAGTATGTTTTATGGTTTTAAAAGGATAAATGATTGTAATCCATGGATGTACTAAGATATTATGTTATATTATTATCATGTTTTAGTATATCTTCACCAGTCAAGGGGATGAAGCTGATGCATGACAGTTTTCCATAAGCTAAGTATGTTTTTCTTAGATTTTACTAGAACTATGTTTAAAAGTATTTTATGATCTAAGTATGAAAATTTTATGAAAGAAGGCTTTGGTTAACTAAAATGTTTTAATTAAATGATATTTTTAGTTTTGTTGGAACTTGGGTATGAGAAACCCTCTAGTTTAATGTAAAAGTTGATGTATGGTTTTAAGTGAGAGTTTTATGAATACAACATTTTATGTTGAATATAAGTTCCAAAGGCTTTTTGAAACTAGAGTTTGAAAGACAAGTTAAATGATTTGTGTTATGATCTGGCTCAATTGATGATGTTGTTTTGAAAAGGAATTTTCAAATAAAATTTAATGTCTTTAAATATTCCACTCTCTGGGTATCCCACCTCATGCTTTTCAATGTTTTTGTCCTCCCCTCCGCCCTCTCCAAGGTAGTAGGAGAGTTCCAGGATTCCAGGGTTACGGGTTGCTTGTCAAAGGAAGTTCAATCTGCCACTGCCTCAAAGTATTTAATAGTCATGTCTATGCTTATGCCAAAGGTGTAATTAAATGACCTTTATAAAGGAAGAGTCAGGGTTTGGTCTATAAAGAATTGTATTCTGGTTGGTATTATAGATAGTGGAGTTATGTTGAGATGAGCTAAGTTGTATTCTGTGATAGATATGTTGTTACACAGGTTTAAAGGTTAAAGTCTAAAGCAAAATAGGTTCATAAGATGTTAATGTAACAAGTTCAGTTGGTAATAGATGTCATAAGAAGGTTGACATTTGTTGTCCTCATATCTCCTTCCCGAAGAAAGAGGTAAATCTGGGAGGGGATGTGACAACTGTGATTTTAAGGAGCAATGTATAGAAGACCTATACTTCAAAGAGTGATCATTTGGTCCAGTATAGCTAAAGACATAAAAATTAGCACTTCTTTGGGAGGCAAACCAAATATTTTTTTAATTTTTTATGGTTTATGGATTTTGTTTTGATTTATTTGGTTAAGAGTTATCTCATGATGATTTTTAACGATTCCCAAGATTATTTTTGTTGCCCAAGTACATTCAAGTACAAGTCCGCTAGACAGATTTCATGGATTACCACTTAAGCCTAAGCTTGTATCACTCATATATTGTATGATCTATTTTATTTTTCATGCATTGAGGACTATGTATTGTTTTAAGTTTGGGGTGGGGGTCATATTGCGTACTTGGTACTTGTGCTGTCTGTTTTGATTGATATGGACACTAATTTTGTTTAAATAATTTATGCATGATAATATGTTGGATGATCTGAGTTTTGAATTTTTTTTTAGGACTTTCATAGTTTTGGTTAGATTTTTTTTTTATTAAGGCTGAACAAATGAGAATCATGGATTGTATGCTCGGACTACGATGGTTAATGATTTGTTTCGAGTGTGTGTGGTACCTTGAAATAGAAATAGGATGGCATATGCCTGATTTGGGTCTTTCTAAATCCCTCTTTGGATCTCCTGTACTTTGAACACAATGTCACTTTAACTTATAACAGTTAATTGAAGGTGATTTTAAAGTGAGTCGATTTGGTTGTCACCCCAAAAGGTCTTGATTTTTGCTATTAAATGCTTGTGTTGATATTTGCTTAAGTTTGTTTACTTTTGGAAAAAAAAAAGAAAAAGAAAAAGAGAATGTGAAAAAGAGAGCAAATAAGTAAAAAAGGTTGCTCCACCTTCCTTCTAGTGTCGGTAATTAAGGACGACTATGACACTGCAGTTTTATTTGCATGAAAGTACTCGAGGGAGTGAGCATGTGTAATGTTGTGTGGCCATTTGTGTTTTGTAAATCCAATAATAATCTCTAAAAATTCACACAAATTTTCTCCTTAAAGCCCAAGTATAAATTAATTAGGTGGTAGTCTCGGTAAAGACTGAGGTTGAACGTGGGGATCTCAATTAAAACAAGAATAAATTCAATTAATGACTTTCTACTGTTGAACGTTGGGAGTGCTTGTCAATAAATGGTGTAGTGATTTGTGTAACACATAAACTACTGAAATGTAAGTAATGTTATTGAGAGAGTATGTGAGTTAGAATGTGAATGTGAATGCATGGCATAGAAAAATGTGATTGTGAATGCATGACACAGAAATACATTGAGAAAGAAATAGATGAGAAGACGGAGTTGGAACAAGCAATCCTCATACCTTTGAACCTAATGATAAGCTTATGTTCATGTTCATAACCTTTAGAACTCCACCTCTCGGTGAGTTAACCATATAAATCATGTCTTCATGATGAATGCTTAGGTTACTTGGAATGGATGAAGTATTTATCTCTAAACAATTCACTTACTCGGATAAATGAAATCCACAATCATTTATCCCACTTCCCTCCCCATTTCATCAAGTGTTCATGCCCTTGGAATTTATAAGGGATTTACTTGTCTTTGTATTCTATTCGATCTTGCCATTTGGAGCTTTATCAATAATTTTCTTGTGTACGGTACCCCCCGGGAATAGATCCACTGGAGACGGGGTGGGGCCTGTCGCTCGTAAATATATTCAACCAACTTCAATCCTTTTACCCATTAAAATCTTAGAAGATTTCACAAGACCCGACTTGACTTGATATTTTTTCTGTATCAAGAATTCAAACAAGGTTTAGGAATGTTTCCAATAAAAATTGTTTATTCTTGCATATCCCTGCGGGTTTTCCAAATTATTGCTCTCTTGAGTAGTTAATTGTCATCTCATGATTCAATGGTCAAAAGGAATTACAAGTTAGATTTAAAGCTTCATTGCCAAAACGAACAATTGCTCAATCATTAAGCTGGCTGGAATGAAGATTAATTCATCTTAATTCACTAGGAATTTAGCTACTCATGGTAAGAAAAATAAAAATGGGAGAGATAGATTATGAAATCATGATGTAGATATTAAAATGGAAATAAGTTTGTTACAATATGAAATAGAAGTGTTTAGAAACGAAAATATAGGAAATGGAGAAAATAAAATAAAAGATGAATAGGTAGAGATGATAATCACTGGAGTCACTATTGTGCTCTCTGTGATCTGAAATGGATGTGAATTTGTGCTCTGTAGTAGACAATGGAGAAGATGCTTCCTCGAGTCTTCTTCTCTGGTGGCAACGAAGGATATTCTCCAAGGAAGATCACCACGGGAATGGTGGAGGAAGAAGGTCCTTGATGGAGTTAGCATACAATTAACGGAAGAAATCAGAATCATTAAGCACTCTAATTCATCAATTTTAGCAACTAAGACAACATGCACATAAGATAAAAAGAGGGTTTCAGAAATTACCTTTGAAGACTTCAAAATTCTTCAAAATCCAACTTAATTCTCCTCAGCAATTCGTTGTAGACCACCACTTGATCTTCCCTACTATTCTCTTGGACCTTAGTTTGAATTGTGGGACTCAAAATGAGTTTGTAATTGAGGAGAATTTTAGGAGAAAAGTTAGTTATTCTTCAAGTTTGAAGAATTCTTCTTCAACTAAGAAAACCAGGAAAAATTCAGCTTGCATCCATCTCATTCAGCTCAAATTGAACTACTTTTTAATGAATTTCAGCATGTAACTTATTTTTCTATCTCAAATTGAAACCTCAAGCTTATCAAATTGAAGCAAGAAGGAGGTGGAATCAAACTGGAGAAAGTGCGTTCCAACTTTGAATAAATTTTGGAAAAATTAAATATAAAACTGATTATAATTTGAAATCTAATTTAAAATTCTAAAATCAATTTAAATAATTAATTTTACCAAAAATTAATTCTAATAATTAATTTTAAATAATGAATTAAACTATTTAATTAATTAATTTAATTTATATCAAATATTAACTAAACACTAATGGATGCCCCCACTCACATGAGTCCTGAAATTTTCTAGCACACTTAACTTGTGAGTTCTTATGATTGAGCTATCGAAAAAGAAGGTGCACCATGTTGTTATAGGTACTAGCTTTCAATTCTTCTAAGCCTTTCTTAACCATACTTTCATGTCCTCAGGATCCCTCTCGTTCGGATGTGATATCGGCTCATTCATGTACCCCTCCTGAACTCAGGTCATTACAAATAGTGTTACCAGAATAAGGTACCCAACCTTATTCGTATACTATAGATTGTTTTGGCTATTTACTCAAACTTGATCCATCTTTATGTCTCCACATAGAGTCGAAGTACTCATGTAATAACCATGAATCTTAGTTTATTGAATTTAGTATTTACAAGAGAAATTTACATATTCAATAACAGTTTTATTTAAATAAACATCAATAACATCTTTATTGCAGATAGAATATGTTTAACATTACAAACTACAAGTTTTAGGACATACAACCTAACAGTTCTCTGGAAATTCTCTGAATTCTAGAGAATGTTCTTCTTTCTCTGAAATGGTGAGTGACTCTCTGTGATTCTTCCTCTCGGAATTTTGTATTAGTTTTTATCTTTGGGTGATGGTGTATATATAGAGTTGGGCGCAAAGACCACTTCTGTCACACAAGACATTGGCAAGTGCATTAGGTAACTTTTGCATGTTTGTTTCTATAGTTGTCGGTGGTCTCCTTAGATGCACTTAGCTTTTATCGTCAGCGAATAGTATGCTTCACGGCATGGTTTATCTTTGAGTCCAACGTATAGCTCCTTCTTCTTTGTTTTCTCTTAAACTCCTTATAATAAATACATCAGTGATATAAGTCTCGCTTAAACTATCTTTTGAACTCACCGAACACATAGGAAGAAATTTTGCTCTATTCTCTTAAGATTTCAACACATATCTTCTCAATTACTTCTAAATATTCTAACTTTAAGTGAAAATAATTTTTATAAATATAGGTTAAAAGATGTGTTGCTCATAGTTGAATATTTTTCATGTACTTCATATGGGCAAACCAAAACGAAGGTGATTTTGAAAAGGATCCTGTTTGGAAAAAAAAAAAAAAAAAAAAAAGATAATTATTGGCATATGAAGGCAAATGTATTGAACTAAACCAATCCATAACTGATTTGTCCTGTATTGGTATTAGTCCGTCTAGGCCGATAATACCCAACGCATATCCGCTCTCGGCCACGTTGAGCCTAGTTGGGCTTAGATAGGCTTGAGCACAACCCTTTCTTGGATCCTCACTTGACTTACATTGTGTTGATCTCGTGATCCGTGTATATTTTGAGTTTAATTTTATCCTTTTAAGAGTTAAAGATTATCAATTTTGATTTGCTTTTGAACCCTCCTTCAATTTCCCTTCTTTGTGCCTAACATCTCTACTAGTATGTCCATATTTGTATTCCTACCATCTTTGTAACTATATACCTTAAAAAATTAGGTGCAAAAGTTACCGATTTGAAACCCAAAGCCCATTGCCTGCGGACGCATGAGTGTATGAGTGTACCGAAAGAGCAGGGTTCCGCAGAATTTCCTGATCAAGCGCCAATTTCCGCCAACGAATTGCAAAATGCAGAGACTTCGTGTGCTGCCGATTGTCGCTGCTCATCTATTTTTTGCATTTTTCACCATCACTTCAGCTCAGGATTCCCATCTCGGATCTGCTCGTGTAGTATTTCAGGTTCTTCATTACCTTCTCTGTCCATAAAATTTGAATCCATGTACAACTTCACTACGTAGTGTTAAGTGTTCGCTAACAGATCAAACTGCATTTTCGATTACCCAGACGAATTATGGCGATATCGAATTCGGTTTCTACCCGAAGGTAGCACCCAAAACCGTTGACCACATCTTCAAACTTGTTCGTCTCGGATGCTATAACACCAATCACTTCTTTCGGGTATTACAACTGCAGATCTTTTCTTCTGTATGTTTATGTGATTATGTAGGGAAAATTGCGCGTGAGATGAGTTCACATTGTCAGGTTGACAAAGGGTTTGTGGCGCAAGTGGCAGATGTAGTGGGGGGAAGATTAGCTCCCATGAATGAGGAGCAAAGAGTGGAAGCTGAGAAGACTGTTGTTGGTGAATTTAGTGATGTTAAACATGTTAGAGGTATTCTTTCTATGGGGAGGTTAGTTCTTTCTATACTACTCGCAAATTTGCTACTGCTTTCTTTTTTCTAGGACAATGCTCAGTAGCTCATGTTCTGTCTATAATGTGTGATGTAAGGTTTGAATATTCTTAAAATCTTTGATGTTTTCCATCTTTGAATGGAACTCCTTTTGTAGAAGTAGAAGAAATGTAAGTGCTCAGGCAGAATCTGTTCTGTTCACATGTTTCATTGTTGTTTATCCTGGGAGGTTAACTTGATTATTTTTGCTTCCAGTAAAAGGCTGTCGAATTGAGTTAGAATGTCATGAGTTCACCAGCCGTTGGTGCCATCCATTTCTCTCTAGTTCTAACCCCCTGCCCATTTTTCCCGACAGCTTTGTGTTTGGACATTGACAAAAATGTCTAAATTTGAAGGTGTTAATAGGTTTTTAACCCACTATTCTTAAAAAGTAATGTAGTTCTCGTTGATGTCACTTTTAACATTTAGGCCTTGACGATAACTATTTGGTGTTTAGAACCTAAGCTTGTAAACACTAGTGCCCCACCTACCAATCCAATTTTGGTGCCAAAAGACATTCTAGATGTTCGTTTAATTGAAAATGAACTAATTGATGAATGTGAAAGGAAAAAGAGATAAAGGGATGGTTATAGAGCTTTGATATTGAGAAGGCTTTTGACATGGTTGTTTGAGATTTCATAAATGATATTCTTCGAGTCATAGGCTTTGGAAAGCCAAATGCTTCATCTTTTTAGGAACCAGTTATTTAGAAAGTTGAAAAACGGTTCTTTATTTGGGGATGATCTCCTTTGTCTAAGGATGACAGGCTTACTCTTATACAAGCTACTTTGAGAAATCCCCCTATTTACTACTTGTCTCCTTACAAGACTCCCACAAAAGTGGCTTAACAATTAGAGGAGCTTTATAGAAACATCCTTTGGAGTGGTAGCAAGGAAAACAAGGGCCTTCATCTCCTTAAACGGGATCCTGTTTAATCCTCCTGGAGGATGGTGGCCTTTGGACCTTGGGTATACAACAAAGGAATGCTTTGCCAATGGTGAAATACTGGGCAGTCATATTCAAGAGAAGAGTACTAAAGAAGAAGGAAAATTGCCGGCTTCAATTCCTTGCCAATATAAGGGAGAGAAGATTTAGGAAGATAGGACCCTTACCTAGTTCCAAGATCTTTGTCAAGAACATATGGTCAAGAGAGTACGAGGAAGAGTGGAGTGTAAATAGCAACCTCAAATTCGGGTCAAGACTTCAAGTTCAAGCCAGAAACAGAGCTAGATACATCTTCAACATAGTTGGAGACCAGCCAGAGGAAGATATTGTTAATAAAAGAAGAATTAGAATGGATACTAATCATGAGGGCTTTCTAAGATTGTAAGATCAAGAAGGACGTCCTCCCTTTTGATGGATAATTGGACCTAGATGGTTTCCCATTATTTAGTGAAAATTGATGAATCTTCTTTTTCTAATATATCCCCGAGAAGAAAGGAGAAAAGCAAAATTACTTGTACACAAAATAAAGGCAGAAGTGGAAACTTGGTGGGATCCAATTAACAGCAAATAGAATGAGAATGAGGAAAACACATATCAAGCTGTAGGCAAAAATGAGAATGTTGTTGAAAGAAAGATTTATCCAAAAGAATTATGAACTGTACCTGGATATCAAAATTGTCATCAAGGAACTTTATTTGTACTAGAATATGTATAGGAATAGGTATTGCCTAAACACTTAAATGATCTAGTTGAAAACTTTATATCAGCAAGTGATCCAATTTTTTCAGGGATAAAACAAGAGAAATTCAAGATTAAATTTACCCTTTTTTCCCTTTATTTCTTATAGAAGCCAATGCCATAGGTTAGGGGATATAAATTCAAATGAAAAAAAAAATAAAGAATAAAAAATAAAGAATAAAAGAAAAGAGTACAGATTGTTCCTTTTTGTACGCTCCTTTTGTACTTTCTTCACTTAAGTCACGTTGTCCACAGTTGGAGTCTGTGTTTCGTGATGGTGACTGTGTTCATGCTCTTCTAATTTTTCTTGTGTTTTCCTTATCTATGTATATTCATATGAATTACTCTTACTTGTAGTGCAATAACTTTAACGGCTACATATTGCATGTTTCTCATTCTTCCAGTTGAGTTTATCATTTAGCTTCACTGTGAACACCAATTTGAAAGCTTACTTCTACCAGTATTCTCTTATATGTATGCAACCATGCGGTCATATAGATGTTTAGCTTGCTACCTTCTGTGCTACATGGTGCATCGTAGTCTAGCTGACTACTGACTTTGTTTTGTTTTTTATATTCCCTATCGAGTCTTCTTTTTCGTGCATGAAAAGTTTGGTCGTTCTTCCTTTTAAATTTACATGTGATCTGCGTAGATATGATGATCCAGACAGTGCTCAATCCTCTTTTTCTATGCTACTGGGAGATGCTCCTCACCTTGATGGAAAAGTATGCAATTTCCATTTTAAACATCAGACTGAAAAATCTGTTTAGTCTAGATATTTGGAACAGAAGCTAACGAATATGTTTGCATCTACTTTCTCAGTATGCAATCTTTGGAAAAGTTACCAAAGGCGACAATACATTGAAAAAACTTGAAGAACTTCCTACTCGCCGTGAGGGTATATTTGTAATGGTAACATAATATCCTTTCTTTTAGTCCAGCAGTTGGATAATCAAGGCTTGATAAGATATCTTTTGCTTGTGGCTTTCAAGAATTTGTTCAAGTTTGTGCTCTCACCTCATTAAGTGCATATATTTGTGCATAGCCATTTGCTAGAACTCCACCGTTTGTTGGCCTTCTTCTGGAATATCCTTTCATTTTCTTTGGCACTTGGCTTGTTCAGCCGTTCACATATGAATGTTGCATTCAAGTCTTTTTTGCTGTTTTTTATATTTTTCCATTTCTTCTGAACATGTTCACCCGATCATATTATTATATTTTCAATTGATGTATATGCATTTCCCCCTTATTTCTTGGCATTAAGGGGGGTATTGTGCTGTACAATAATCAGAATAAAAAGTATGGGTAGCAGGAGTATTTTAGACTCATTCCCCTCCGAGTATTTGAAACTCATTCCCCTCCCTTTATTACCAATTAATTACCTAATGCCCCATTATATTTTGAATAGAGGGACTTAAATGGTTAATTTATAATATGATAAAACCCAAATGTATTGAAATAAGACACTAGACTGCAAGATAAACCAACTCTCAGACCCTAATTCACTCACCAAAATAATGTTTAACCTCTTCCTTCTTCATTCCCTCTATTTTAACAAACTCCCTAAGAATTCTCTTCCTAATTTCTACTATACCTTTAATACTTTAATAATATTCGTAATTCCACCCGAATAACATTCCTATCATGATGTTCAAGCATTCATGCATGGGTGGAGTTACTCTAGCCATTCAACTTTACATGGTTTGATCAATTTGGATGATGTAAACTCACTATGCTACGATTGACATTTCACTGAATATTTATCTCCGGTAGAAGTTTTTCTAGTTCAATGTTACATTGATTGCTATTATCTTCTTTCGCATCACTGTTCTTGTAAATTGATCATTAATCATGTTTTCTTTCAGCCAACTGAGCGCATAACAATATTATCATCATACTATTACGGTGAGAATATTAATCCTTCTACTGTACTCTTCTCCTGTTGTATTTAGGACTCATGTTTTACATTGGGAAATGTATATTGTCAATTATTCTGATCGTCGTAGCTCCTACACCTAATCTTGTGAGGTCTCGACGTCACACGTTCGGTCTCTTTTGCATTTAGATACCAATTTGGAGAGTTGTGAAGAGGAGAGATCAACCTTGAAGCAAAGGCTTGCTGCGTCTTTTGTCGAGATTGAAAGACAGGTAAGAAAAGCCAAGTTTTAGACTACAATGAATGCTTAGACCTGGAGTATTTTATGTACGTCTTATTCTTCGTTCATATTGCTCCATAAAAAGCTTGGTTCCTTGTATATATAAAATGCTTATGGATGGACTGATCTTTTGTTGTCTGCAGAGAATGAAATGCTTCCCCTAAAATGAGCGGGACGACAAAAACTCTGACAGGGAAAACTAGAAGAGAAATGCAAATAGAAACGGTTTGTTCGATATTTTGTTCAAATCTTTGTCTCTGTCCCTTTCGCTTGACACATTTCTTGCAAGGATATAATGTATTAAATGAACAAACTATTATACATGTTGTATAAATACTAATTTAATAACATTTAAAATCGCCAAAATAGTGTAGTTTAGTAGTCAAGTCATCTACTTCGTTGTGTCAAAGGTTCAAATCTTCACCCATATTGTATTAATAAAATGTGTGCATTCATGTTAGATTTAGTGTCCTATTTGGTATCCAAGTCTGGAATACAATAAATATATGAAATTTTCATGTGGTGGTGAGCCAAAATGTAAAAATAAATTTGGAAAGAAGATTTACTGGCAGCTTACTTCTGATAAGTATCAGTTTTCAATATTTACAGATTTGAGTATTGGAAAATGTTGAAAGCAAGGGATTATAATCCTTTGATATCAAACCATGCAATGCAACTCTCTTTGCACTTGATATCTTTGTCTAGCCTGGAACAATCTTGGGATCAATTAAGATGGATCCTTGAAATTGACAAATTTTCTGAAGGCCCCACATTCAGCAAGCATTGGGTCCACAGTTCTATCATCAAATTTAAATTTAGAATGTGTTTGCTTTGACTTTTTGAATGATGCAAGATACTCATTGTGAAAAATTAATCCATCCCATCATAAACTTCTTTTCTCAAACTCCAAGTGAGCCTTCATATTGAATATTATGTTGAGGTTGTTTAGGAATTAGGCCTTGTATTCTTTAAGAATTAGAGCATGGGGTTTACATTATCAACTTTGAGAATCTTCCATTCAATATATCAGAAAGCTATCTGTCATTTCAAAACAAATACTTTTAATGGCCCGTTTGGTCCATAGGAATAAGAGGTGGGAACGAGAAATGATATTCTATTATCAAGTTCGGTACAAGTTTTTAACTTTGGAATGAAAATATTTTATTCCAAAGCATTTTATATTACCATCCATGAAAGTTTTTCATAACCATTCAAATAGATGAGTTTTCTCCATTTTCAATGGTTTTTTTTTCTCTCTTACTTTTTCTCTTTTCATTTTATTTGTTTTCCTTCTTTCTTGATATTGGTTAATTTATTTAATTTTTATAAATATGTTTAAATTAAATTTATAATTGACATATATAATTAATTTTATTAATAATAATGCTAATATAATATTTTATTCTATTATTATGAATTAATATGAAAAACCATAATCTTCTAAAATATTATGAATAACCATAATTATATTTGCTTAAATTCATTTTTTATTGGTAATATATATTAACATCATAAATTATTTATTAAATTTATTAATTAGTCTTTAAAAAATATTAATTAATTAACTTATAATAAACTAAGTTAATTTTTTTTACTTAAAACAATCTTATACACTTGTACTTCTAGTTTTAGTCTATAATTGTAGTTATTTTTTTAAAATTAAAAATATTGTTTGATGATTTAAAATCAATTAATTTATATCAACTTCTTCTGTATGGTTCAAGCTTGGGTACAAAAATCATCATTTTCTTTATAGTCGTATCTACTTTAATAAGAAAGCGCTCTTAGTTCAGTTCGGTAGAACGTGGGTCTCCAAAACCCGATGTCGTAGGTTCAAATCCTACAGAGCGTGATTCCGTTCTTGTTAGGTCTAATTACAATGAAATAACTTCACTAACTTGAATAGCAACCTAGTTTTGACCTCTCTTGTCTCTTAAAGGAACAAGGAATATATTAAACTGGAGGGTAAGTGGGTAAATTTAGTTAAATTTTAATAATGGCTTAAAATTGATTTATAACTTAAGGTAATAAAAATTAAGTGCATAAAAAAGTTTTAACACATTCTTAGACATCCTAGTCTCATTCTCATATATAACCAAATACATTCATATTTGATTCTCGGACATCTTATTCTCAGACATTCTTTATTCTCAGACATCTATAAAACCCTAATCCAAATGGCCCATGGAAGTTAATAGGATGAACTAATGAAACTATATAATATATATGAAAGGCAAAGGAAAAGGACGTTGAATACCAGGTATTGTTTATTAGCATATATAAGCATTGTATATAGAGAATGTAAACCATATATGAAATGCAACATTATTTTAAAACGAGTTTAATTGTCAGGTTTTGACTATCAACTTAGTGCATATGTTGAGAGTGGTTTTGAAATGGTTAAAATCACACTGAAACATCATTGTTGAGAATCGTTGAGTTGAGCATCAAGGTGAAGCACAAGATCATGGTGACCAAAGATGTTGGCAAAAACAATTGCCCTGTGCTGAGGGAGTTGGCTGATATTTGCTAATTCCTCCTTACTCAATGACCAATCAAAGATGTCAATGTTCTGCCTCATCCTCTCTTTGTTGGAGCTCTTTGTCACTATGCTCACCTCTTGCTCATATACCCATCTCAATGCAACCTTCCATACATATTTTTTTCATTTTTTTTATTACAAATATATCTCTAACAAAATTCAATATTGGAAAAAAAAAAAAAACATTTCATCTGCCACCAATGTTTGTGCCCATTTGAAATTAGCTTCATCATATTGTTATTTAAATATTACATTATCCATTACAACAAAAATGAAAGATTATTAATGTAATGTAATAATAGTACGCGGTAAATATAAAAAAATGAATCAAAATATTTACAAAACATAATAAAATTTTAGAACTATCAATAATAGATGGATAGACTTCTATCAGTGTCTATAAGTGACATTGTTAGACATTGATAGAAGTCTATCAGTGTCTATCAACGTCTATAATTGATAGTTCCGAAATTTTGCTATATTTTTTAAAATATTTTCAACAGTTTTTCCATTTGAAATAATTTCCCTAGAATATTTCTAACAGATACTTTTGAATGATTATATATATTTTCAAATGAAGCATTCAATGATATAAAATATATACAATGAATAATATATTCTTTTTGGTTTTAAAAGAAAAGTATAATCTCGCTCTTCAATCTTAAACCAGAGCAATATATATATATATATCAAGTGTGTTTGTTTTTGGCACAAAGGAAGAGTTAGAGCAAAATTAAGCATGGGTGAGAGTGGAAGGAAGAGCAAGAGAGGAATTAATCGATAAAATCACATATCAATTGGAACTCGAATTCGAGATCCAAAACCCAAAAAAATATCAATAATATCACTCTGCAATTTAAAATCAAAGTAAGAAATACTTACCGTGTCTGGTTTTAGTCATAGAGTAAGAGTTGGAGCACGAGTGAGATCAAACATGAACGAGAATAGGATGAAGAGCGAGAGATAAATTGATCGATGAAATTGAAGATCAACTAGAACACGAATTGAAGATTGGGAGTCCAAACTTCACAGATTTTGATGAGTTTGTTGATGGTGTTCCGAAGAGACAGAAGGAGGAGTTTAGTAAAAGGATTGAAAAGAAGAAAGTACAGAAAAAAGAATCAACAAAGTAAAGTGTGATTGTGAATATGTGAGTACATACTTGCACTTAACGGTAGTTTGGTGATGGTTTTATTAACTCAGAATTGTATTTATGAGTTTCCTTTTAAAACTCTGATTTATGAGACTGGAATGAGATTGAAAAGTTTTATGAGCTCTGATTTTATTCCTTTGAATGTGTGCTCTTTTGATTGGGACGTAAAATGTGAACTGTAGATGGAGAAGTAGATGCCATGAAGAAGAAAAAGCCTAAACCAAGATGTAGAAGATCAAGGGAAAGACAAAGTATGTAAAAAATTCGAGCGGGTCCATATAATTCATCAATCATAATCGGATTTCCATCTTAGTTGAGAGTAATAAAATTGCGTAATAATGGATAATTGAAAAAGATGTGTCCGCAAATTCTTTTGGTTTGTAGAATTGGATAAACTTCCATAAAAGTAATCTAATGGATCCCACTTACTTAAATTGTGTTGTTAGAAGTTGGTAAATAAGGTTTCAAATCATTAATGTAGAGATATGTGAGTGCATTCATCATAGATTAGAGGTTATTATTGATAGTTCGATGTCGGGTTTGGGCTCAAACCAATGCCTACCATCGACTAGTCATCTAAAATGATCGGTGATTATCAATTTTGGTTTTGAAAAGACAAATAATCATTAACTATATATGCAAGTAACGATTACTTATATAGGTAATTATTCATGGTTTTGAATGTGCATTAATTATGCCAAGTTTTATTATTTTTCTAAAGATGATCGTGGTTCGGTAGGGTTAAGGTTTTTTTTAAGGCTTTATTGACCTATTGACGGCTGATTGTTTAGTATGAAAAATAGACCATCGACTGCATAGGTTATTAAGCTGATCGAAGTCAGTTCGGTCAATTTCCGTTGGTCGACTCTATTTTTCGATTTAGTTTGTTCACCTCTATTATAGATAATGAATTTGTATAAAATTAGATCATGAAATGTTTAATCTCTCTTTGTTACTTGAAAATATCAATATTTCACAAGATAATCATACGTGACTAGGTTTCAATTTTGGTAGAGATATTCTACGTGTAGGAGGTTATCTTTTGCTTTACATGGATAAGAATGACTATAACCAAATCAATAAATCTACCATCTTGGAGATTTGTCAAAATAGGAAGTTGAGAACATTATCTCACATGATGAAACTCACTCATTTTCATATGGGTTAAGTAGTATATGAGTTAGAAATGTTAATTTGAGTTGAATATGAGTCTTCTCTTCATCCATGGTTATCTTCACAAATTGCAAGAGAGAAAGACTCAGTTTGTGATTGCAAATTGTGCCTCCTACACCGCTTCCAGGACTTGATGAAGGAAGAGCATTAGCCGGACGTTCAACCATTTTGGCTAAAAAGGCTACTAAGAGGAATTCGACTTACCACTACTTGACTGCTTGTGTCTGCTAAAGTTGGATGCAAGAAAAATGAGACTATTGCCACGATTAAAGGTCACTAATTATAGGAAATATACAGGAAACGATGACCATTGAATGGACTACAATCTAACAAACAACAACGGTCCAACACAAATTGGCGCTTCCCGGAGGCAGGATTGACACAACCACTTGTTCACACTCCAGAAGAATAACCAATGTGAAAAGCTATAATTACCCTCGCCACGTGCAAATGATTGCATCACCCCTTAAGAAGCTGACGACCCAACTCTCGACAAGACCACAATTCAACTCGTTTTGTTTCGTTAAAGGTTGTCCCAAACAAGACTCAAAGTCCATAGGATGCCCAAGCTCAAAGGAAACTAAAAGGCGACATAGGGGGATTGCATGTTCTAAAACGGCAAACTCTAACCATCGGGTCCTGAGTTGATGAATCGAGCTTAAGAAATTATACCAAAAGGGAAACAACCAAGTTCTAACACTCTACAACTTCGAGGGCCGCAATCATCCTGACATTGTCAGCATTACACATAACTCCAAATAGGAGCAAGGGAGGACCTTATAAATAGCCCTAATGAGAAGAAGTAAGCACCTCCAACTGAGAAATTCTAACTCTCTCTCTGTATTTAACCGAGGCTATAAATATTTTTTATACTAACTTAGACACCAAAGTGTATTGGACTCAACACTATACTAGTGTAAGTACTCTCGCATAGGTCAACTCAAACAATATGGTCAAACTAGAAGAATGGGTCGGAGGAGCATCCAAGAGCTGTGTGCGAGTTTCCACACCAACATAGTACATTTTATCAACTATATGTTAGTCTATTTCTACAATTTAAAATTCACAAACTAAACACAATTTTCAAATTTTAAGTTAGAATCTAAAGTTTTTAAATTGAAGTAAAATACCTGTGCAGTTGTTTTTCCCTTAGCCTCAGCAATTTGAGAAAGAACACGAGACTCTACAATTTTATTATGGCCCCAACTTGTCCCAGCTGCCCCCAAAGGAGAATAGGCTGTGACATGAATGCCCTTTGCTTTACAAAACTCCCTCAATTTTTTCTGATGCCAAACTGCACTTATCTCCACCTAATTTACACACAACACTAACCATTTCAGGTAAAATACCTAAAGTTTTTATACAATTTTAGAATTGTTTACCAAATTAGACACGTTAAACAAGAAATAGTTATAAAATACATAATTAGCCTCATTCGATTTGTGATTCTTTTCAATTTTTTGGTTTTAAAAAATAATGAATACAATGGAAAAAAACAAAAAGATCTCATACCAATGTGTAAATAATTTTTCTTACTCGTTATATCAATTTTTACTCCCTTCTCTAATCAAATACCCTCCGAATAGAGAGTACATACTTAATTTTTGCTAATTGAGTCGCACTCAAATTGACTATTGATACTTCTAGATATTTATGGCTAAACACAATCTTCGAACTCATTTTAATTTATAGTTTTTCAGCATACAACCAAACATATTTATTTAAGAAAAAAAATCAGCAATAGGTAATTTGGCACTACATTTGAGACTTTGTTTATTCCAAACGTAGGGGTATTAAAAAAATTCGATGATCCAAAAAAATAGATCAATCTAATCCAATCTATATAGTTTGAGTTGGGTTATCGATTCATCTAAGTTGGGTTGAATTCAAATAAATAAAAGTTTTATGGGTTGGGTTGGTTTATGGATTCACCTAAACTAATCCAAACCAACCCGAATCAATTCAAACTTATTATTAATTTTAAAAAATATATTATTTTTATTTATGATACAATTATTTTTATATTTTTATTTTTTATTTGATTTTATTTCATAATTTTTTTAATTAATTTATTTTCCAATAACTTTTAAAATTTTTTTGTAGTATTTTGGAAAGAAAATTTTTATAATATAAATTAAAATTGAGCTATTAATGTTAATTAAATATATGAAAATAATTGAATAAAATTTTTGCATATTAACATTTTACTTTTTTTTAGAACAAAAATTTAAATAAATGATGTGACTAACCTGAACCAACCCAATCCAAATATTTTATGATTGGTTCAGGTTCGGTTCATTATTTTTAATAAGGGTTATTTGGATTAAAGAAATCTACAATCCAACTCAACCCAACCTATGAACATCCTTATCCAGACAATTTAAAAGCTCATCGAGATTCTTATACTTAGGAATGAATAATAAAAATTTAATCTAACTAAATAATCATTATTAATGAATTTTAAGGTAATTGTTTTAAATGATAAAACTGCCTAAAATATTTTCAAATATAGATAATGATGTTTTGCTATATTTTTAAATAAGTTAACTCATTTTTCTATATTTAAAAAAATCCTTAATTTTAATTAATTAATAAAA